>NC_069501.1:47796858-48096858 GCF_027579735.1 Bombina bombina
GACAGTGTTATTATGTGTGTAACTGTACTGTGTAATGTGTATTTATTAGACAGTGTTAATATGACTGTAACTGTACTATGTAATGTGTATTTATTAGACAGTGTTAATATGACTGTAACTGTACTGTGTAATGTGTATTTATTAGACAGTGTTAATATGACTGTAACTGTACTTTGTAATGTGTATTTATTAGACAGTGTTAATATGACTGTAACTGTACTATGTAATGTGTATTTATTAGACAATGTTAATATGACTGTAACTGTACTATGTAATGTGTATTTATTAGACAATGTTAATATGACTGTAACTGTACTTTGTAATGTGTATTTATTAGACAGGTTAATATGACTGTAACTGTACTGTGTAATGTGTATTTATTAGACAGTGTTAATATGACTGTAACTGTACTATGTAATGTGTATTTATTAGACAGTGTTAATATGACTGTAACTGTACTATGTAATGTGTATTTATTAGACAGTGTTAATATGACTGTAACTGTACTATGTAATGTGTATTTATTAGACAGTGTTAATATGACTAACTGTACTTTGTAATGTGTATTTATTAGACAGTGTTAATATGACTGTAACTGTACTTTGTAATGTGTATTTATTAGACAGTGTTAATATGACTGTAACTGTACTTTGTAATGTATATTTATTAGACAGTGTTAATATGACTGTAACTGTACTTTGTAATGTGTATTTATTAGACAGTGTTAATATGACTGTAACTGTACTGTGTAATGTGTATTTATTAGACAGTGTTAATATGACTGTAACTGTACTGTGTAATGTGTATTTATTAGACAGTGTTAATATGACTGTAACTGTACTTTGTAATGTGTATTTATTAGACAGTGTTAATATGACTGTAACTGTACTATGTACTGTGTATTTATTAGACAATGTTAATATGACTGTAACTGTACTATGTAATGTGTATTTATTAGACAGTGTTAATATGACTGTAACTGTACTATGTAATGTGTATTTATTAGACAGTGTTAATATGAGTGTAACTGTACTATGTAATGTGTATTTATTAGACAGTGTTAATATGACTGTAACTGTACTGTGTAATGTGTATTTATTAGACAGTGTTAATATGAGTGTAACTGTACTATGTAATGTGTATTTATTAGACAGTGTTAATATGACTGTAACTGTACTATGTAATGTGTATTTATTAGACAGTGTTAATATGACTGTAACTGTACTATGTAATGTGTATTTATTAGACAGTGTTAATATGACTGTAACTGTACTATGTAATGTGTATTTATTAGACAGTGTTATTATGAGTGTAACTGTACTTTGTAATGTGTTTTTATTAGACAGTGTTAATATGACTGTAACTGTACTTTGTAATGTGTTTTTATTAGACAGTGTTAATATGAGTGTAACTGTACTGTGTAATGTGTATTTATTAGATAGTGTTAATATGACTGTAACTGTACTATGTAATGTGTATTTATTAGACAGTGTTAATATGACTGTAACTGTACTATGTAATGTGTATTTATTAGACAGTGTTAATATGACTGTAACTGTACTATGTAATGTGTATTTATTAGACAGTGTTAATATGACTGTAACTGTACTTTGTAATGTGTATTTATTAGACAGTGTTAATATGAGTGTAACTGTACTATGTAATGTGTATTTGTTAGACAGTGTTAATATGACTGTAACTGTACTATGTAATGTGTATTTATTAGACAGTGTTAATATGACTGTAACTGTACTATGTAATGTGTATTTATTAGACAGTGTTAATATGACTGTAACTGTACTTTGTAATGTGTATTTATTAGACAGTGTTAATATGACTGTAACTGTACTTTGTAATGTGTATTTATTAGACAGTGTTAATATGACTGTAACTGTACTATGTAATGTGTATTTATTAGACAGTGTTAATATGAGTGTAACTGTACTATGTAATGTGTATTTATTAGACAGTGTTAATATGACTGTAACTGTACTGTGTAATGTGTTTTTATTAGACAGTGTTAATATGACTGTAACTGTACTATGTAATGTGTATTTATTAGACAGTGTTAATATGAGTGTAACTGTACTTTGTAATGTGTATTTATTAGACAGTGTTATTATGACTGTAACTGTACTGTGTAATGTGTTTTTGTTAGACAGTGTTAATATGACTGTAACTGTACTTTGTAATGTGTATTTATTAGACAGTGTTAATATGACTGTAACTGTACTATGTAATGTGTATTTATTAGACAGTGTTAATATGACTGTAACTGTACTATGCAATGTGTATTTATTAGACAGTGTTAATATGAGTGTAACTGTACTATGTAATGTATTTTTGAAGTTCTTTGTGCAACTTTTTCGTTTCGGAAAACAGTTAACCACAGCTCTGAGATAGCTATTTCGCTCAACTTGTAATATGAGCGCAATTAAAAAGGCTCGCGAAAACACGATATCGCTTGCACAAAAATGTTTGTGCCTCACTTGTAATCTAGCCCGTATTATTTGCAGCAATAATTTTGTGTATGTTTATTTACATTTTCTATTCTGATTTTTATTGCAAACCTTTTTTTTTTTTTATTTACACTTTATTTTTTCATGCAAGGATATTTTAAATATTTTACACCACAAGCTTGGCGCTAAATATTTCCCTTGTCATAACCCATTCTGATTATGTTTAATTAAACAGTTCACAACCTGGTTATTTATCTCCAGATAATTAACGTGTTTTTTTATTCCAGGTACTTCTCACGCTGGATGATGATTTAGATGCTGTACGCAGAGATAAGATTCCAGTGTTTTAGGAGGCAGGAGACGTTGTCTCAACATAAAATTTCTCCTTTTCTTCTATGCGTCTCTGTCACCAAGAACAACTGGCGTGCCAGCCCAGGAGGCAGCTGCTACAGGAAGATCTAGTTGAAGGCACAAGCCAATGGAAAGTAAGAATGTTCTCCTTAGATTACCACTACAGCCAATTGAAAATGCTGCCTACAAGGAGAGCCTGAGCCCTACAAGTATGGTTACCTGCCTACAACACCCAGCCTTGTGAATAATTCACTTGACGTTCTAACATCTCTGCACCAAAATGAATAATGGTGTTGTCTTATATCTGCAGTTCTATACATTTACTTTCAATCCTGGATTTCCTTAATAAATTAAGGATTGAAGCAACTCAACACTAAGTCATGCAGGACACAGCATTGGTGATGAGCTAATAATGTTTGGTTCATCAGAAGGGTAAAATCACTGCCTTGAAATCTAAAACAAAATGATGGAGAAAATGAGGAAACAAAACTATGTCTTGTGAGGAGCAGAAACATTTATATGTTGATGTTTGGGCATTCAATATATGTCCTTTACTGGAGAAACTCACAGTAATCTATTTGCTTGAATAGGTTACAATTTTTTCGAAACTGTGTGTGTTTGTTATGTTGAATTTGGTGATCACTTAAATTATTAATTTATTTGTACAAACAGATGTATATGTTCCTACACACTAATCTATTAGGACTTTCCTAATTAAGAAGATTTAAAAAAGATTCCTCCTATTTGTCTTTCTTCTTTGTGGCAAGTTCATTGGTGCTCCCAGTTGGCCTACAGTCCGTATCACATGAAGTTCACGCCCATCAAAAGAATAAACGTTATATTTTATAAGATAAATATTTTACTAACAAATTGCCAATATCATGTGCACTGCCAAAGTTGAATCCTCAACACTCAATAGTATTTAATGAGATTCTTCCATTCATAAGTTCTGTTGATTTGATTGGGCATTGCCAACCCCAGAACAGTTATTGTCATGTCCAGTAGACACCTCATGGGTTATTTTGCTAAAAGCCAGAATGTTCCTAGAACACAAGCGTGACTTTATAGGTGTATTACACACCAAAAGCTGTCTTGGTATTTAAAGGGACAGTATACTGTAAAATAGTTTTTTCCTTAATGTATTTCCAAAGACTTGTTGTTCCAGCTACAGAGTATAAAATGTATGAGAAATTTCATTTTCAGGTTTATTTGTGTATATGAATTGGTTGGTTTTGTTTATTTATTAATCCACAACCTATTAAAATGGGTTGAGCTTGCAGGTAATATCAGATCTCATTATGTTATCACTTTATGTACATGCACATACTTACCTATCTTATATTTATCTGTAAACCAAAGCTCAATGCTTAGAGAGAACAATGGGAAATTAACATTTTATTACTTAAAGGGACATGACACCCACATTTTTTCTTTTATGATTTAGAAAGAGAATGCAATTTTAAACATCTTTCTAATTTACTTATTTTATCTAATTTGTTTTATTCTCTTGATATTCTTTGCTGAAAAGCATATCTAGATATGCTTAGTAGCTGCTGATTGGTTGCTGCACATAGAAGCCTCATGTGATTGGCTCACCATGTGCATTGCTTTTTCTTCAACTAAGGATATCTAAAAAATGAAGCAAAATAAATAATGGAAATAAATTGTAATGTTGTTTAAATTTCTATTCTCTATCTGAATCATGAAAGAAAGATTTTGGGTTTAGTGGCCCTTTAACTATCATGCACCCCAAAGGGAGTTTAATTTATTTTGTTGGCTTTGTTTACAAATTTACATAGGCTTTTCAATAGTTTATACTTTCAGTATAGCTAGGGATACCACAATCTAAATCAGCTATTTTGAAATGCCAAAATAATGGTAAATGAGCTACTTGTAAACAACTTAATACACTCCAGTAGGTAAAAAATCATTGGGAAGAGGGGAGAAACATTTTGGGTAAACTGTCCCTTTAATATCACTTTGAATAAATTGACAAATGTACTTGAATATAACATTATACCGTTCTTTATTAAAAAAGTAAATAAAATAATTACATTTCACCTTGTTTGTGTGCTTTCATATATGAGTGTTCTTCCAACCACAACCATTAATCAGGAACAAATATGAAGCACATCTCTACAGTTCATCCGTTTCTGTTACTTTTTGCTCTGCTCAGATATGGTTCTGTAAAACTGTAGTATTGCAATAATGGGATAGACAAATAGTTTTAAATAAAGCTGTTCAAAGTCAGCATTTTATGAGTGCTATAACAATTTTTTTTTCTTAGCTTATGAGAGTCCATAGCTTCATAACATGTGGGATATATTCCAGCCTATCAGGAAGAAGTCAAGAACCCTCACAGAGCTTTAGTCCCTCCCACTTCCTTTCCCTCTCCTGTTTTTGTTCTTGGCCTCCAAGGAGAGGGGTTGAGGATTTCAGAGGTTCTCTACTATCAAGATATCATTATTTTTTCATATGATTTGTGGGCTCAGACCTGACTTGGGTCTATGGAACTTCACTCCAAGCAGTTTTATGAAGGATATTTCGAGTGAAAACAGGGGTAAGGATCTATCCAGAAAACCACATTGCTCCGTTTATAATCTAACTCTTGAGAAAACAGAGGCTTTAAACAATCTTAAGGATAACAGTAATTTAGTTATCAAGATGGCGGATAAGGGGGCAGTGTGGTTAACTGGGATAGACAGTGCTATATTACAGAAGTCTTGCGACAGCTAGATGATGTTTCTAATTATCAAAGATTAAGTTTCAATCCTATGGACAGATTCTAATCAGAGCTAAGATCTATACTAGATAATGGTCTAGATGCAGCATTCATTGACCAGCAAACATTTGATTTTTTGTGTGTAAAAAAACCTATCTTATAAATTTTTCATGTATTGCCCAAAGTACATAAATCCTTGAAGGAAGTAAAAGAAAGACCTATAGTGTCTGGTATAGGATCTCTTTGTGAATCCCTCTCACAGTGGTTGGACAGTATTTTACAACCATTAATGTTGTCTTTGACAAGTTATTTAAGAGATGCACAACATTTATTAACATTGTTGGAGAATGTCCATTGGGTTGAGGGTTACTCCTGGCTCACAGTTAACACTACCACTTTATATTCCAGCATTCAAAACACACATGACCTTAGAGCCCTGGGATATTTTTTGAAAAATTGTACCAACTATAGTGAGGATTTCCAGGCATATGTTATTTGAATAACCAAATTTTTGTTGACACACAATTTGAAAGGGATTTCTATCTCCAGAGATGTGGGACAGCTATGGGGGTAAATTCGCACCCTCCTATGTCAACCTATTTGGTGGGAGGTGTCTTACATCTTTGGTGATGGAAATCCCTTCAAAGAGCATGTTCTCTTTTATAGACAGTACATTGATGGTCTCCAATTTATTTGGAGAGGAGATTCTTTACAAAAGCAACATTTTTTGAGATACATCAATAGCATTGATATTTCCTTTACTATGGAACATATGTCAAGCAAAGTGAACTTTTAATACAAAGTTTTCAAATGAGAGGATATTCAGACAGGGATATAAATAAAGCCAAAGAAGAGGTTTATTTAGTGGATAGAAAGAGTCTTGTACAGAGTAAATAAAGCAGGGGCAATTCCAGACAATATGATGGAGTCACCTTTGTCACAGAATATTCTACCCAATATGAACAAATATGTAAAATCATCAAAAATCATTTTTCTATGCTTTCAGCTTATGATAAGTTAGAAAATGCGGTACAGAATGGATGTATGTTTACATACAAAAGGGGAGTTACACTTGGTAACATTCTTTAGTAAATTGAAAAACACACAGAGAAAGACCAGCTTGTGGCTCACGTATAGGGGCATGTATAAATGACATTGAATGACTTGTATTTCATGTTCCCATGTAGACCAAGGAGCAGAATTTGAATCTTTTGTTAAAGGGACACTCAATCAAAATTAAACTTTCATTATTCAGATAGAGCAGCAATTTTAAACAACTTTCCAATTTACTTCCATTAACAAAATGTGCACAGTCTTTTTATATTTAAACTTTTTGAGTCACCAGCTCCTACTGAGCATGTGCAAGAATAAGTGTGTATGCATTTGTGAATGGCTGATGGCTGTCACATGGTACATGTATGCATTTGTGATTGGCTGATGGCTGTCACATGGTACAGGGGGAGTGGAAAAAGACATAACTTTTAAAATTGTCAGAAAAAAAATCTACTACTCATTTGAAGTTCAGACTAAGTGCTATTGCATTGTCTTGTTATCTTGCATTTGTTGATTATGCAAATCTACAGTGTTGACTGGTCCTTTAATGGAAAATGTTTGAATTGTCACTCTAGCTATGTTGTCTATTTTATATGGTATTAACAGTGTAGATTGCAATACGTAGGGTGCACGACACGTGAATCACGAGATAGGGTCAGAGAGCATCTACTAGACATTAAGAAATTAAATGCTACTTCTCTATTGGCCAAACACTTTATAGAAGTTCACCACAAAAGTGTAGCATCCTTAAAATAGAAAGTCATAGAAAAGATACACAAACCTGAGCGTGGTGGAGATCGCAATAAGTTACTTCTCAAAAGAGAACATTTCTGGATATTCATCATTAAAACAAGGACACCAAAGGGCTTTAACTTCCAATTTGATTTTATTAATTTTTGGGAATAAAATATTGAAATAATGATGACAATTGCATTATTGTTATAAACATTATCATTACTGACCAACAAATTAAATACATTGTTAATTTTGTAAAATAATGTTTCTAAAATAACGTTTCGTCTGCTATTGTAGGATAGTTCTGTACTGTATTGAGTTCTTGTCCATAGACAGACAATATAATAGAATTTAATTAATTTACTAGATACAGTATATATTTTTATATTTTGTATTCTTTGCGAGTTTGTATGACTCTATTTGTTTGAATTTTTGGCTCTTCTTTTATTGAACATACATAATTCTGTTTATTTAGTTCCACTAGTCACTATAATTGTATAGTCAGGGATTTGACATCATCATATTAACATAAATTATAAAGATCACAAGAAGTTTACTAACATTGAGTAATGTGTTATGCAAGGTATGATATCTTTATGTTTACTATTAGTGTAGGTCTACTTATATTATATCACACAGTGATTGAATCCTGCATTTCTTTTTATATATGAACATATATACAGGTGTATATATATATGTCAGAACAATTACATATGCGGTTATTATTAACACTTCTTAACAATGATGTAAACAGATTGACACTGTGTTCACTTTAAATGTATCCTACTTGTGTATACTTCTTCAATGGATGTTTACTGATCATGTGATTCTTTTAGCCAATGATGGACAGAATGTGCTTTTAAATATACCTGAGTTTGTTTCACAATACAAGCATCTATGATTAAGAAATAAAGCCGAAACGCGTAAAATGCGTGTTTTTAATCTGCACCCTTGATCACGTTGATGTCAATAAAGCATTTAGAATCTTACTGGGTGCACTGAACCTTTTTTAATTTTCGTAAAGATTACCTCTGTTATGAGCTTCCCATTACCCTGGTAATCTAACAGCCATAACTGCTCTCAGTCATTATGGGGGCCCATCCCTAGCCTCCCCCTGAGGGGTTACAGATATATCTGCAGTTTCCTCTGTAGTATATTTACTTGATCTGGATGGGCACTCTTCTGAATCAGCAACCTGTGTGGGAGAAAGGCCTCAGCATGCTGGTAAGACACATTGGAGAGGTGCTTCAATCCAGGTAAGTGACTCAGGCACTATATAACCCTGGAGCTATCCAATAGTAATCTCCTTACAGGAACTACCTAGCTGGGAGACACAGCCTTACACCTGAGGAGCTGTATCTATGTGTTTAACATAGAATTTTGAGGAAATTAGGTACACAATAGTTCTTATCTAGCTAAATTTAAAGCCTTGTTTTTGCATTTTTCTAACAAATGGGTACTCTCTTTAAGAGGAGAGGTGTTTTTTCACTATTTTAAATGTTGACAGTTATTTTAAATTGCACAGGACTTGGGCCTGCATGTTGTCATGGTGTTAAGCTCCGCTCCCTCTCCTTGCCAACCTTTTCCCTTCTGTGCTTCAGCCGTTGCAAATTTGAACTGGTGGATTCTAAGGCATTTTGGTGTTTTATTCTGGCAAATTTAACCCATTCTATGCCCTTGAGGTAGGTGATTAACCCTTACAAGAGCGGCTAAGGGGGTTGGGTGTTTAGAAAGTTTTGTGCTACTTAATTTACATTCTCTTAGCTCTTTAATGTTCTGATATGTGCTGTGGGCTTAGGGTTGCCACCTTTTGCCCAGGAAATTCCTGGACACTTTTTAAGTGGGCGTGGAGGGGGGGGTGTTTCAGGGCGTGGCCGGGGCGTGGCTTCTTGCGGCATCAAATTTATTATGAAATCAATTTTTATTATACATATATATATATATTTTATATATATATATAAGTATATATATATATAATAAATATATATATATATATAATATATATATATAATATATTTATATATATATATTTATATATATATATATAATATATACTGTATATATTTTATATATATATATATATATATATATATAATACATTATATATATATATATATAATACATTATATATATATATATATATATATAAATAATACATAATATATATATAATACATAATATATATATATATATATAATACATAATATATATATATATATATATATATATATATATATATATATACACTAAGTTGAAACGCCAATACCAAGTAAAATAGTGCTGTACAGGAGCAGTGTCTTTTTTTTTGGAGTCTGCTGTTAGGTTGATAATTATCCTGGGGACATGATCCTGTGTGTTGTAAGACCACCGAGGACTCCATTATAGTCGTAGCTGCTGACCTCATTACTAAAACCTCTTGTGGGACGTGATTAGCCAGATTAACAAACATCACAAACTATCAATATTATTAGAGCAGTGTTTGGCGCATTACCTTGCTTCTAGGCTTCATGAACCTGTGTGACTGAACTCGGAGTCGGGGTAACTGGTGGAGGTGGGGCCAGGGGACGCGCGCAATCTCAATGTCCTGCCTCTCTCTCTGCTGCCTGCAGGATGTGACGACTCCCCCGCTCTGACCCTCTTCCCCCCTCCCACTGTGTCACACTAATCATTTGTACTCCGTCTCGAGTCTCCTGAAGTGTGCAGACTGCCCGGTTAGTAACCCCGGGCTAAGCGCTCCTCTGGCCATCTAATATTTTGTAAAGTTTGTGCTCAATGCGCCAGGGGAGCGCTTAGCCCGGGGCATTTGAGGCTAGTTCCGGGACACAGAGCCTCAGACCGGGACTGTCCCGGTGAAACCAGGGCGGGTGGCAAGCCTATGTGGGCTAGTACTGGTGTGAATAATTTTATTCCCAGTTTTTGTACCCCATCTGTCCACAGTTTTGTGTGTTTAGCAGCACTTTTAACCCACTAAGGGGCACTTTGACTCCAGTTGGTGTCTCATGCAGGTCTACCAATCCTATATTACTACAACTTGATTTATTTTCATGCAGCAAGCTGATCAAACTCCCTAAATGTACATAATGAGTTTATAATCTAAAAGGTTTATCTGCTATAAATGCATATTCATTCCTCATAAAGGATTTATATATACATATATATATATATATATCACCTGCTTAAATTTACATACACAATGTATACATATAATATTACATTTATGTCGTTGCTGCTAGATTATGATCAATTATGAGAGTTTCTGTAGTGTTTTTAAGAAGGAAGATTTAAAAATGACATACTCTCCTTACAGTACAGTAAATATAGTTGATTTGCATAATCAACATATGCATGATAAAAAGACAATGCAATAGCACTGCATGTCTATAACCATATGTATGGCAGTTTTTTTTTTGTTTTTTTTTTAAATAGTTTTTTATTGAGGTACTATAGCAAACAAACATACAATTTCAAAGAAAAACATCACAGCAACATGCCCATTTGACATACATCAGAATTTACATGGTAGATTAAACAAGCATGTCTTCGCATCTGTATATTCTAAGTATATCTTTACCCACTTTCTAGCCGTGTACATTACCTCATTTTACCTAGGTGCATTTTCAGAAGGACAAATAACACAGATTAAACAATCAACCCAGTATAAGCCTAATTTCAATAACCAATTTGTAACATATGCAGGCTTGTATTTGTCCGTGACATATTCAACAGAACTTGTAAGACATACAATTTAGTTTAGGCAACAGAATAAGAGAACAACCTATTTTATAACTAACATACTTTCTAAAAATAGTAATAAAATATGAGACCGATCTTTTTTTTTTGTAGGAGAATTGGAAAAAAGAGGTAGGTCTTTAGGTATCCACAGTACAAACGTCAGATTAGCATAGATAGGTAGCGTAGGGTATAAGGGTAAGAAACCAAACTATTTTATAACTAACATACTTTCTAGATATTGCTAAATAACAATAAAATATGAGACCCATCTTTTTTGTAGGAAATTTAGGAGAAAGAGGTAGGTCTTTGATATCCACAGTACAAACACCAGATTAGCATACTTAGGTAGCGTAGGGTATAAGGATAGGTAAACAACCTATTTTATAACTAACAATCTTTCTATAAAAGGGGATCACTTGATATTGGAGGGGGGATATAGCTGTAGGTCTAACACTCCATCCGCTTGACCCTGGGACATTTAAAATGCGATATAATGGTATCAAGAGTGCCAGAATACACACAAAGGGAGCAGACCTATATAATTGATGTGGATTGCCTTACATGTATATGCCAAGCCAAATGCATCAGACCAGTTTAGGATAAAACATTCTTGTCCCCTAAAAAAACGAACAGATAAAGAGTATTGCTGCCATATGCACTCAACTATTAGAGCCTGCAGATATACATGCACATTATTAAGGTGTATCCATAGCAGAGACCATTAGCACCATGTAGCACCTATCTGAGCCGGTAACTGAGTCCCTATCTAATTGCATAACACCAAACTCAATTAATAACTGTGGCAGAGTCCAGTTCTTGTCATAGGCAGGAGCATATCTTATAGATTAGACATATGTTATTAGCATATCTAAGAGAACGAAGCTTAGCTGCAAAAATAAAAAAAATGGTAAGGCATGCGTGCCAACAAAGGTATACATACAAATAGGTGCTCTCAAAAGTAAAACAGACCAAGCCATAGGCTTGGAATGAGTACTTAGTTAATGGCGACAATATGCTTAGGTGTGTGTCTGTCCCTTAGCCCGCCAACAAGAAAAGCAAGCCTCCTTCGCTAACCAACACCATCCCTGAAGGATCTGCAGAGGCCCAGACCCTCTGGAAAGGTAATCCCAGCAGAGCGCACATTTTCTTCATGAACTCTGCACTGTGTTCGCTCCAGATGAGTCAGACCGATCAGGAGACTGAGCAGTACGGTGGCCTGTATGCCGTATGTAACCCGGCGCTTCCCAGACCCATGGCACTGTGGTGTGGATTCCTTTCTGTCAAAGTAGACTCCGCTTGCCTCTATCGTGCCCAGCAAATGTGGCAAGGTTTTAGGGGACACCAGATAGCTTATTATCCCTTGTAAAGGGGCAGGGGACCCTCCAGCCTTATCGCCCAGCTCGTGTGCTCCACTCTCCTCGTCATTCCCCAGTGGGCCAGCCGCTCCCTCCTGGGACACATTAGGGGGCAGAGATTTCTCGCACTTGCCTGCGTGCCTTTTGCCCTGGTCTCCCCTCTTAAGCGGTGCAGATATACTCCCCTGTATGGTCATACCCGCATCATCCGACTCTGCAGAAGATCTTTCTTCCTTAAAGGGTGCCGTTTCCCCAAGGTGGGCGGACTCCATGCGGACCAAAAGCCGGTCTAATTTGTCGCACATTGTTCAAAGAGAGTATCTATATTCTCTGTTAACCCGGTTTCCCGGGGGGGGGGGGGGGTGCTGAGCTCTCTCTCCGTAGAGGCCACCAGTGAGTCTCAGCGGTCCAGTTTAGGAAGTCCTCTTGGTTTTCAGACAAAATTTTTTATATAGTTCCAGTCAGTAAAGTGTCCCCTATGTTTTAAGATGCAAATTTCTGCTGGATAACTTTTTGAAGTCCAGATTACAGGTGGATTGCAATCCTGGTTTAGAGAGCTCCTAATTTAGCGGCCATCTTGGACCATAGCCCGGACACGCTCCTTAATACCTATATATATACAGTATATACATAATGTAGATCCTATGACTACCTCCTCTAGTACAGCACAGTATTATTCTGCAGTTAGCCAATAACTTGGGTTTACTTGTAATGATTATTCTTTTCTATACAGATAGGTGTGCTTAATGTGCCCATAAGTAAATGTATTTATAATTGGTTGTATAACCAGTTTATGTCAGCAATATATGTACAGTATATATGTATATTAAAGCCGCAAGTATATCTTCAACAAGGTACTTGGTATTTTAATTTAATATATATATATATATATATATATATATATATATATATATATATATATATATATATATACACACAGTATATATATATATATATATATATATATATATATACACAGAAGTAACTCTGAATAGTATAACATATCTACTTACAACTGGATATGTGACTTTTACATGTCTAGGTATATACCTTTATATCTTCTGTACAACCAATTTATGTTGAACATAAACTGTTTTCGCTCTTGCACTAACTTGACGAGCGCAAAAAGCCAAACTTACAATATTGCATGCGTGTTCACGTATTCCCCCATAGAAGTCAATAGAGAAAAAAAAGTGGAAAAAAAACTAACACCCCACTATCGCCCAAACCCGATCGCATATTCTCATGTACACTAACCTGACATGAAAATATGAATAGTTCACATTCCAATGTTCTGCACAAGAATATGTCCTTTTTATTCATAATTAAATATTTCTACATATAAATGATGTTTTTTGCATATACCTATATATATATCTGGAGGTCTCAAGGGATGCAAGGAGTTTGGTTTCCTCTGGATGCGAGGTTACCACTCAACATTCTAGAACTCCAAGCGTTTCTTCAGACCATGGTCCCTTCTCAGCCAAGACCCATCTCCATTTCTGATCAGACATCAATTCAGAGGTTGCTTAAATCAACAGGGGCTCCCTTGTCATGCAAGAAGTGTCTCCCATCCTGTTACGAATAGAGAAGGAAAGCTGGCATCGCATCTGTATATTCTAAGTATATCTTTACCCACTTTCTAGCCGTGTACATTACCTCATTTTACCTAGGTGCATTTTCAGAAGGACAAATAACACAGATTAAACAATCAACCCAGTATAAGCCTAATTTCAATAACCAATTTGTAACATATGCAGGCTTGTATTTGTCCGTGACATATTCAACAGAACTTGTAAGACATACAATTTAGTTTAGGCAACAGAATAAGAGAACAACCTATTTTATAACTAACATACTTTCTAAAAATAGTAATAAAATATGAGACCGATCTTTTTTTTTTGTAGGAGAATTGGAAAAAAGAGGTAGGTCTTTAGGTATCCACAGTACAAACGTCAGATTAGCATAGATAGGTAGCGTAGGGTATAAGGGTAAGAAACCAAACTATTTTATAACTAACATACTTTCTAGATATTGCTAAATAACAATAAAATATGAGACCCATCTTTTTTGTAGGAAATTTAGGAGAAAGAGGTAGGTCTTTGATATCCACAGTACAAACACCAGATTAGCATACTTAGGTAGCGTAGGGTATAAGGATAGGTAAACAACCTATTTTATAACTAACAATCTTTCTATAAAAGGGGATCACTTGATATTGGAGGGGGGATATAGCTGTAGGTCTAACACTCCATCCGCTTGACCCTGGGACATTTAAAATGCGATATAATGGTATAAAGAGTGCCAGAATACACACAAAGGGAGCAGACCTATATAATTGATGTGGATTGCCTTACATGTATATGCCAAGCCAAATGCATCAGACCAGTTTAGGATTAAACATTCTTGTCCCCTAAAAAAACGAACAGATAAAGAGTATTGCTGCCATATGCACTCAACTATTAGAGCCTGCAGATATACATGCACATTATTAAGGTGTATCCATAGCAGAGACCATTAGCACCATGTAGCACCTATCTGAGCCGGTAACTGAGTCCCTATCTAATTGCATAACACCAAACTCAATTAATAACTGTGGCAGAGTCCAGTTCTTGTCATAGGCAGGAGCATATCTTATAGATTAGACATATGTTATTAGCATATCTAAGAGAACGAAGCTTAGCTGCAAAAATAAAAAAAATGGTAAGGCATGCGTGCCAACAAAGGTATACATACAAATAGGTGCTCTCAAAAGTAAAACAGACCAAGCCATAGGCTTGGAATGAGTACTTAGTTAATGGCGACAATATGCTTAGGTGTGTGTCTGTCCCTTAGCCCGCCAACAAGAAAAGCAAGCCTCCTTCGCTAACCAACACCATCCCTGAAGGATCTGCAGAGGCCCAGACCCTCTGGAAAGGTAATCCCAGCAGAGCGCACATTTTCTTCATGAACTCTGCACTGTGTTCGCTCCAGATGAGTCAGACCGATCAGGAGACTGAGCAGTACGGTGGCCTGTATGCCGTATGTAACCCGGCGCTTCCCAGACCCATGGCACTGTGGTGTGGATTCCTTTCTGTCAAAGTAGACTCCGCTTGCCTCTATCGTGCCCAGCAAATGTGGCGAGGTTTTAGGGGACACCAGATAGCTTATTATCCCTTGTAAAGGGGCAGGGGACCCTCCAGCCTTATCGCCCAGCTCGTGTGCTCCACTCTCCTCGTCATTCCCCAGTGGGCCAGCCGCTCCCTCCTGGGACACATTAGGGGGCAGAGATTTCTCGCACTTGCCTGCGTGCCTTTTGCCCTGGTCTCCCCTCTTAAGCGGTGCAGATATACTCCCCTGTATGGTCATACCCGCATCATCCGACTCTGCAGTAGATCTTTCTTCCTTAAAGGGTGCCGTTTCCCCAAGGTGGGCGGACTCCATGCGGACCAAAAGCCGGTCTAATTTGTCGCACATTGTTCAAAGAGAGTATCTATATTCTCTGTTAACCCGGTTTCCCGGGGGGGGGTGCTGAGCTCTCTCTCCGTAGAGGCCACCAGTGAGTCTCAGCGGTCCAGTTTAGGAAGTCCTCTTGGTTTTCAGACAAAAATTTTTATATAGTTCCAGTCAGTAAAGTGTCCCCTATGTTTTAAGATGCAAATTTCTGCTGGATAACTTTTTGAAGTCCAGATTACAGGTGGATTGCAATCCTGGTTTAGAGAGCTCCTAATTTAGCGGCCATCTTGGACCATAGCCCGGACACGCTCCTTAATACCTATATATATACAGTATATACATAATGTAGATCCTATGACTACCTCCTCTAGTACAGCACAGTATTATTCTGCAGTTAGCCAATAACTTGGGTTTACTTGTAATGATTATTCTTTTCTATACAGATAGGTGTGCTTAATGTGCCCATAAGTAAATGTATTTATAATTGGTTGTATAACCAGTTTATGTCAGCAATATATGTACAGTATATATGTATATTAAAGCCGCAAGTATATCTTCAACAAGGTACTTGGTATTTTAATTTAATATATATATATATATATATATATATATACACACAGTATATATATATATATATATATATATATATATATATATATATATATATACACAGAAGTAACTCTGAATAGTATAACATATCTACTTACAACTGGATATGTGACTTTTACATGTCTAGGTATATACCTTTATATCTTCTGTACAACCAATTTATGTTGAACATAAACTGTTTTCGCTCTTGCGCTAACTTGACGAGCGCAAAAAGCCAAACTTACAATATTGCACGCGTGTTCACGTATTCCCCCATAGAAGTCAATAGAGAAAAAAAAGTGGAAAAAAAACTAACACCCCACTATCGCCCAAACCCGATCGCATATTCTCATGTACACTAACCTGACATGAAAATATGAATAGTTCACATTCCAATGTTCTGCACAAGAATATGTCCTTTTTATTCATAATTAAATATTTCTACATATAAATGATGTTTTTTGCATATACCTATATATATATCTGGAGGTCTCAAGGGATGCAAGGAGTTTGGTTTCCTCTGGATGCGAGGTTACCACTCAACATTCTAGAACTCCAAGCGTTTCTTCAGACCATGGTCCCTTCTCAGCCAAGACCCATCTCCATTTCTGATCAGACATCAATTCAGAGGTTGCTTAAATCAACAGGGGCTCCCTTGTCATGCAAGAAGTGTCTCCCATCCTGTTACGAATAGAGAAGGAAAGCTGGTCCTATCAACTTCATATTCAAAGAGTGAACAATTTGGAAGCAGACTACTTTAATCTGTTCAGTCAGGAGAATGGGTTCTTTATCAAGACATATTCGATCAGCTTATTCTAAATTGGATTCTACATTGTATAGATCTAATGGTGTACAAGCTGAATCACAGCTTCAAGCATATTGTGTCAGATATAGAGACTAGAGTGCTCTATAATAGATAGATGCCTTAGTTTGTCCCTGAATATTTCATAGTTCCTGTTTACCCATTTTATTCTTCTTTTAAGAGTCATTGCAAGAATCAAACAGGATTCAGCTTTAGTATTCATCTTCAGTAATTTTCTTAGCTCTGGCATGGGCCTGCAGAACTTGGTATGTGGACCTAGTTCAAATGTCTTCTCTCCCTACATGGACCCTACCCCTAAGGAAGGATCTTCTGTCTTAAGGACCTCTGTTTCACCTGGATCTCGATTTGCTGAATTTGATGGTGTGAAGGTAAAGGCTTGCACCTCAAGACAAGGGGTTTCTCTGGCTCAGATATCTATACTTTGCTTCATGCAAGTAAGCCGGTTAAGCAAAGAATTTGCTTCTTCTTGAGGATTTTTCTTGAAAATCCTTTGAAATTCACAGGTTAAGATATCTGCGTTAACTGTTTTGCTTCTCAATAAGTTGGCTAAGTTGCCAGATGTTCTACAAGGTTCTTCTTTTGAACCTATGTTTATTTTAGATCTTAAATGGTTGTCCTGAAAGGTTCTTTTACTTCTAGCGAATTCTTCAGCTAGAAGAGTTTCTGAATTATCCGCTCTATCTTGTGATACTCCTTTTCTGAATTTTCACCACGATAAGGCGGTTCTGTGGTCCAAATATGATTTTCTTCTAAAGGTGGCATTATCAGAAAATATTAATCAGGAAATAGTTAATCCTTCTTTGTGTCCAAAGCCTTCTAATCCAAAGAAAGATTTCTTCACAACCTAGATGTTGTCAGAGCTTTTAAGTTCTATATTCAGGCTACTAAAGACTGCAGACAAACTTCCAGTTTATTTGTCCACTATTCTGGTCCTAGGAAGGGTAAGAAAGCTATGGTGGTGGCCCTGGTATCATGGCTCAAGCAGATTATTTGTAAGTCTTACTTGGTTGCTGTAAAACCGCCACCAAAAATAATAACTGCTGGGGAGGGCGCTTCTAGGCTGCGACCAAGATGGCTGCTTATTTCAGAGTCTGAGCTGATGAGTTGGAATATCTGCTGCGTATCACTCATAGCATACACCATTAAGGCATAATACCTAGCTACTTTGCTTTTACTACGAACACTGATCATTTTGATATAAATATTATCGCCAATCTTGGCTCTGAGGTACTGGAACAGAGAGGTGTGCAGCTGCGGCCTACAACGAGACCGAATCCTACCTACCCTCATCCCAGTAATCCAGTAACAAAGGCCTACGTTTCTCTGATCACAAGGAAATGCAGAGGAGCGCCTCCAATACCACGGACCTTGCTCTGACCGAACATATGGGACGCAGACCTATTGAAGAGGCTATTTCAGGAGCTAGGACGCCACTAAGGATGAGAGACACTTGCTTGCTTATTCATGCAGCTACACTACGAGTATATATAGCCCCAATGTCTCTCTCCTCACTAACCTTAGAATCTGCCACCCCCAGAGTAAAGCTGCACACAATCTGGGCTGCAAGTACTGGACCTGTGACAATGCACAGGTTATAGAGTAAGGTGGATAGGTGGAGGTATGTCTTCGGACTGAGGAAGCAGTGGTCACTATCAAAATCTACAAGAGGTCGAGCACGATCTGTAAGTGGAGTCCTGTAAAGATTCTGGGACTATTGCAATCCGTTCCTATTCAGACTGTATCTCTGTAAGCGCAATGGCCCCAGATACAGAGACCCTCTCAAGAAAGCCAGCATAGGCTGAGGATGTCTCAGGAAATGGACACCTTAGGGACCTCTGTGAAAACTCTCTTGACATTCCTTATGGTCCCAACTTATATTATTTGCTCCCATACATATTTATGGACATTATCTTTATTTGTGTATTGTACTGTACATATTGTTTGCATTCATTAGTGGTAGCCCTATAGAACTCTTACATTTAATTATATTTAGGGAACCTAGCAGAAGTGCTACTAGATAATGTAACTGATGTCTCACTATTTGTACACTACTTCCTGACTATTCTGCTTTCCTTAGTCCATGGTGATCTACTGCCAGCGGCCATGGGTGGTGGATTCATAATGTCCTGGGAGAGTAGTAAAGATAATTAAGGTAGGAATACTGGGAGAGATCTATTCCATATGCCAGATTATGACCCACAGCATATACTACTTGTACTAAAAATGTAGATGCTTTTAAGAAAGCTAGGTTATGTATACATCATACAGGAATTACATGTAGGAGATATAGATAATATTAGGCTAGTTCACCCGCTACTTCTTAGAACACTCCTCTTCTGAGGATTAATAATCTCAGACTACTTTACTCACGCTAAGCCATGGAAGCACATACCTACATAATCTAATCTATGTCTAACACTAATGGGTTCACTACGAATGATAAAAGGGATATCTGCTCTAATGTTTTTTAATACTATGCTATGTCAGACACATATAGTAAAATAGGACCCTCATAATATATTACAATGGTTCTAACTGTTGCCGCATAAAATTTGACCTGTGTTTCCACATCTGTACTTACCCTAAAGAAGCTACTTCTGCTTATGTATGTTTAAGATGTTTGCAGTTTAAATGCCCCCATCTGATAGTCTTCTTGCTATTTTCCATTATTCTTACTGTTTTGGCTAAGCTCTCAAGTTCCACCAGTCTTATGTTTCCTGCACGGTTGATGGTAACGTTGCATAGTTTATGTTTACATATATATTTTTTGGTTGGAGGTTAATATTACTAGATATGTTTAAAACCCCAAAAAAGAAAACCTAGTGGTCTCCTATTGTTCATACATGCCCTCTTTAGCACCACCATTTTTATTTGTACTGGGAGGTCCAAGAGTGGCTTTATAGACTACCTAGAAGGTATAGGGACATATGTATCAAGCTCCGATTGGAGCTTGATGCACCGCTGCTCCATAACCTGTCCGCCTGCTCTGAGCAGGCGGACAGACATCGCCGGAAATCAACACAAATAGTGTTCAATATCAAATTGTCATTTAAACATGCTTAGATTATCCTATGTAATATATTTTTCTGTTTATCTTAAGTTCTGAGATTGTATATATGGAAACTAATATATAAAGTAACTCCTAAAAGGAAGAACTAAGAGGATGCGCTGAAATCACCAATGAAATTGGTTTAACCTGTTGGTTTGTGCCCATAGAAAACAATAGGGCTAATGAAAAAGGTGGA
Source organism: Bombina bombina (assembly GCF_027579735.1). Lineage (NCBI taxonomy): Eukaryota > Metazoa > Chordata > Amphibia > Anura > Bombinatoridae > Bombina > Bombina bombina. The sequence goes on from NC_069501.1 coordinate 47,817,357, forward strand.
TGTTATAAAACAAGTGTGAATAATCAAATGTGAACACACTGGTGTATATAAAAAATCATATAAAAACGATTAATCAACAATATATAAAATGCAATGAATCAATATGATGAAAGTTCAGAGTTCATAACAATATCCAAAATAAACTATATTTTGAAGAAATGTCCAATTCAAAAGCATAAAGGATATAGTGATACTAAGTGCTTAGGTGCTTGGCGTGCTCCTCTTGTATCCACGGTGTGGTGGGTCAGGATGTCTAGAATAAAGAATAAACGAGGGGCGCCAACATAGTGTAAATCGTATACACAACAAAATATAAATGTGAAGTGCAGTGAACTACTCACAAAAGAAGTGGCACCTTAGGTGAATAAGGTGCAAACAGGCGGGCTGACATTCAATAACCAGCAGTCAGTACGCTGGAGGTCTCACCCAGAGGACCTGTGGAGTCTGGACGGGCGGCTGGAGGGTAGCTCTGGAAGCTGGTATGTTCTCCCCACTCTGCTCACACGGTCGAGATCCGACGGGTCGTGGTTTGAAACAAGCAGTGTTTTATTTGCAGCGCGTTTCTCAGTCTATTCAAGACCGTTTCATCATGCCTGATGAAACGGTCTTGAATAGACTGAGAAACGCGCTGCAAATAAAACACTGCTTGTTTCAAACCACGAGCCGGTTCTTCTGTGGTTTCTTTGTCCTTTCAATAGGATACTGATTATTGAACTTCTGTGTGCTGACACTGTCAGTTTTTTGAGACGGATCTCGACCGTGTGAGCAGAGTGGGGGAGAACATACCAGCTTCCAGAGCACTTATCCGGCTATTTGGCCCCAAAGATCATCAGTGCTACCCTCCAGCCGCCCGTCCAGATTCCACAGGTCCTCTGGGTGAGACCTCCAGCGTACTGACTGCTGGTTATTGAATGTCAGCCCGCCTGTTTGCACCTTATTCACCTAAGGTGCCACTTCTTTTGTGAGTAGTTCACTGCACTTAACATTTATATTTTGTTGTGTATACGATTTACACTATGTTGGCGCCCCTTGTTTATTCTTTATTCTATATGGAAACTAATGTTCTATATGTATTTTGATGACATAAAGTGTATTGGTGCCTTCAAATTAATAGAAATAATTTAAAAAAAAAAAAATAATAATAATGCTCATTCTACGAGATCAATATCTACTTCCTGGGCTTTCAAGGATGATTCCTCCTTGGAATCAATTTGCAAGGCTTCAACTTGGTCCTCCTGTCAAACTTTATCCAAATGTTATCATTTTGACACTTGTGCTTCTTCTGATGCAGCTTTTAGCATGAAAGTTCTTCAGGATACAGTGTCTGGCAAGTAGGAACTGCCTACATTTTGTCCCACTCATCCTTGAGAGTCAATAGCCCCCACCCTATTTTATTTTTATATGGGTGATAGTACTAATTTTTACCTTGTAAACTTGTTTTCAGTCTTTCCTACCTTTTTTTTCTGTCTCTCCTCAGCTTGGTTTTACATAAACTGGAGAGGAAGTGGGAGGGACTAAAGCTTTGTGAGGGTTCTTGACCTCCTCCTGATAATCTGGAATATATCCAACATGTTATGAAGCTATGGACGCTCATCAGCCCGAAGAAAATAAATGTTGTCCTTTTCAGTATTTGTACATAAGGGTGTTATGGCATGTTTGTCTAACCAGGAAACTATGGTCTCCAGTCCAATAAATTGGTTTATTTAGCAAAATAGTTCAGATTCAAATTAGGTCTTTTGTGGCATTACTCTCTATTAGACATACTGCTTAATAAAGGGAAAGTAAACCCAAAATTTCATAATTCAGATAAAGCATAGTTTTCAATTTACTTTTTTTTATCAAATTTACTTTGTTCATGGTATTCTTTCTTAAAGAGTTATCAAGGTAGGTAGTGTGCCCATTTCTGGTGCAGTACATGACAGGGAACACTGTCAGGGCCAGTGCTACAATAGAGGCAGACTAGGTGCCCCTGCAGGACAGGACTGGGGGCACGCAGATTTGGTGAATGACCTTTTTTATGTGTATATATTTATTTTTTTGCTAACTTTGGCATCATAGTAGGGGCCATATAAGGTAGCATAATGGCTAAAATGGGATCTGTATTCCCCTGAAACATAGAGATGGAGAGGGTGCACGTCAGACATAACAGCTGTAAGCATCTGGCTTTAAAGTCTAACTCCTCTCTGTGCTCTTTGCAAAACTTTTCCAACGTTTTAAAAATGGTTGCATCTATTGACAGCAGTGGGACTTAGCTCCACCCACAACCTAATGGGTATTACTGGGCTGATGGGTTCTTGTAGGAGCACTGACAATCCTACAACTTTTAATATACTGCAATGTCTGAGATTACAGTCTTAGCTGCACAGTACCACGTCTATTATCAATATCATGCAAACCTATACAATAAAAGTGTATCGATGGCCATTATTGAGCACATGTCCTATTTCAGTGTATAGATACTTAGCATAAATATACAGTGCAGTGTGTTCATTTTCAGTGTATAAGTGTTCAGTATCATTATGCAGCACAGTGTGCATCATCACTGTATAGGCACTAATCATTACACATTTCCCCCTTTATCTAAACTGCTTGGGAACGGAAAAAGTTTGGATTTCAGAATAGTTTGGAATATTTGCACCTGTAAAATAGAACAGTTTGGAGAGGGAATAGAACTAAGTGTAACCATCTTATGTCATTTAGGTAATATTGCATGTGATAATACAGCTTATATATGCAAAATGGGAATTTTATATAATTTGGAATACTTTTATATGCACAGTACCCTCAGAATAGTACAGTACTGTAATCAGAAATAAGAATCTAATATGTGTTGTTTCTAATAAATCTAGACTATTCTTTGCATAGAACACAAAAACAAACCAAAGACACAGGCAGAGAAGATTGTGATTTAGAGGTTGGGAAAATAGTAATTTTTGATCATTTTTAAAAATCTGTTTAGCCTTACATTGTTAGCAGGGAGTACCGCACTTTTCTTTAATAATAAGAAAGATTAAGTATATTTACCATATGACTAGTTTTATCAAGGAGAAGTTTTCAGACGCTTGTGAGCCTTGGATAATGTTTGTTCAGGCAAGAAATGGACTTGAAGAGACTAGATTATAAGTAGTAATTACGGCTCCCGCTCTCAAGTTAACTCTGCTCTTTGTAAATCTTTTTTACACTTGCGTGCTAACCTGACGCATGCAAAGAGCAGAAGGTACAATATCGCAACCACGATAAAGTACTCTCCTAAAGACTTTAATGGAGAGAGAAAAGTGGAAAAAAAACCTAATACCCATACTCGCGCGCTAACCAGAATCACCATAAGCCCCTACTATAATAACCCCTAACCCGCTGCATAGCCCACTGTAGTCTTCACTACACTATTAACCTCTAAACCACTACACCCCCACATCACAAAGTAACCCACTACACTATTAACCCCTTAACCGCCACAACCCCCCTTTGCAAATTAACCCACTAACATCTAAAACCCCTAATCCAACACCACCTAACTTACCCCAAAACAGACTAACATTACCTGTAAAAAAAAAAAAACTACCCTTACCTTTAAAAATAAAAAACCTAAACTAACAAACCAAACATTACTGAAAAAAACTACCATAAAAAAACTACCATTACAAAAAACAACAAACAAATTACCAAAAATAAAAAAAGTTATGCCTATTCTAAAACCTCACTTAGAAAAGAAATCCCAAAATAATAATCTATTTTTGTAGGGCATTGCCCTAAAGTGTCAGCTCTTTTTCTTAAAAAAATAAAGCTTGTGGGGCCTTTTCGGGTTGAGGATGGAGTCAAGCTCAACTCCCAGTCCTACTGACAGTTTCTGGAAGACACCTTCTTCAAGCAGTGGTACAGGAAGAAGTCTGCATCCTTCAAGAAAAACATGATTTTCATGCAGGACAATGCTCCATCACACGCGTCCAAGTACTCCACAGCGTGGCTGGCAAGAAAGGGTATAAAAGAAGAAAATCTAATGACATGGCCTCCTTATTCACCTGATCTGAACCCCATTGAGAACCTGTGGTCCATCATCAAATGTGAGATTTACAAGGAGGGAAAACAGTACACCTCTCTGAACAGTGTCTGGGAGGCTGTGGATGCTGCTGCACGCAATGTTGATGGTGAACAGATCAAAACACTGACAGAATCCATGGATGGCAGGCTTTTGAGTGTCCTTGCAAAGAAAGGTGGCTATATTGGTCACTGATTTGTTTTTGTTTTGTTTTTGAATGTCAGAAATGTATATTTGTGAATGTTGAGATGTTATATTGGTATCACTGGTAAAAATAAATAATTGAAATGGGTATATATTTGTTTTTTGTTAAGTTGCCTAATAATTATGCACAGTAATAGTCACCTGCACACACAGGTATCCCCCTAAAATAGCTATAACTAAAAACAAACTAAAAACTACTACCAACAATATTCAGCTTTGATAATAATGAGTTTTTTGGGTTCATTGAGAACATGGTTGTTGTTCAATAATAAAATTAATCCTCAAAAATACAACTTGCTTAATAATTCTGCACTCCCTGTATATACGGGTACCCTTGCGTTTCTAGTGGCTGATTTTCAATTTCAAATTCAAATCAGTCAATAGAATGAAGATGAAGATAGCTGCCGGGATGAAGCTGGAGGATCTGCTCTATCAGACTGTTTTCAACACCAAAGGATGATGCCCCCTTACACCAAGTTTGTCAACCATTCTGTATAACTGTGTTGAAGTGTTCAGGGGACCAGAATTATTTCTGATGGCTTAAGAATTGGGTGTTAGGGACTGCCCTAATTAAACTGCTGGGATGGTCACTCCTAGAGTGCAGAATGGAGTTGCAATCAGAAGGTTTATTGTACAATGTTGTTTCTAGTTTAGAACCAGGTAGATCCTAAGCTCTATATAAAAAAACTAAATTTATGCTTACCTGATAAATGTATTTCTTTCTTGACACGATGAGTCCACGGATCATCTAATTACTATTGGGAATATCACTCCTGCCCAGCAGGAGGCGGCAAAGAGCACCACAGCAAAGCTGTTAAATATCACCTCCCTTCCCTCCAACCCAAGTCATTCAACCGAAGCAAAGGAGAGAAAGGAAGCAACAAGGTGCAGAGGTGTCTGAAGTTTTTAAAATACCAACAACCTGTCTAAAGAACAGGGTGGGCCATGGACTCATCGTGTCAAGAAAGAAAGAAATTTATCAGATAAGCATAATTTTTTTTTTTCTAATGACACGATGAGTCAACGGATCATCTAATTACTATTGGGAATCAATACCCAAGCTAAAGTACAGAGATGATAAGGGAGGGACAAGACAGGGAACCTAAACGGAAGGCACCACTGCTTGGAGAACCTTTCTCCCAAAAGCGGCCTCAGCCGAGGCAAAAGTGTCAAATTTATAGAATTTTGAAAAAGTGTGAAGAGAGGACCAAGTTGCAGCCTTGCAAATCTGTTCCACAGAAGCTTTATTTTTGAATGCCCAGGAAGAGGAAACAGGCCTCGTAGAATGAGCCGTAACTCTCTCAGGAGGCTGCTGTCCAGCAGTTTCATAGGCAAAGCCGTAGCTTTCTGACCCTTACATTTCCCAGAGAATACCACAAACAGAGCAGAAGACTGACGAAAATCCTTAGTCGCCTGTAGATAGAATTTTAATGCACGCACCACATCCAGGTTGTGCAAAAGCCGTTCCTTTTGAGAAGAAGGATTAGGACACAAGGAAGGAACAACAATCTCCTGATTATTGTTCCGGTCTGAAACTACTTTAGGGAGGAACCCTAACTTAGTATGCAAAACCACCTTATCTGAATAAAATATAAGGTAAGGAGACTCATACTATAATGCTGAGAGCTCTGACACTCTACGAGCAGATGAAATAGCAACAAGAAACTAAACATAGGCTCAAACAGAGCCCCTTGAAGAACCTTAAGAACTAAATTAAGACTCCAGGGAGGAGTACCTGGTTTGAACACAGGCCTGATCCTTATCAAGGCCTGACAAAACGATTGCACGTCTGGGACGTCCGCCAGATGTTTATGTAACAAAAAAGACAAGGCAGATATTTGACCCTTTAGGGAACTTGCCGATAAACCCTTCTCTAAACATTCTTGGAGAAAGGACAGAATTCTAGGAATCCTAACCCTACTCCAAGAGTAGCCCTTGGATTAACACCAATATACATATTTACACCATATCTTGTGGTAAATCTTTCTAGTCACAGGTTTACAGACCTGAATCATGGTCTCAATGACCGACTCTGAAAATCCACGCTTAGATAAAATTAAGCGTTCAATCTCCAAGCAGTCAGCTTCAGAGAAACTAGATTTGGATGAAGGAAGGGCCCTTGAAGTAGAAGGTCCTTCCTCAACGGAAGTCTCCAAGGTGGAAGAGATGACATGTCAACCAGGTCTGCATACCAAATCCTGCGAGGCCACGCCGGTGCAATGAGGATCACCTTTCCTGCTTGATTCAAGCAATGACCCGAGGTAGCAGAGTGAACGGAGGAAATAGGCATGAGAGACTGAAATTCCAAGGTAACGCCAGTGCGTCTATCAGTACCGCCTGAGGGTCCCTTGACCTCGACCCGTACCTCGGGAACTTGGCATTCTGCAGCAATGCCATGAGGTCCAGATCTGGCTGTCCCCATTTGAGAATCCTCCGGGTGAAAAGTTTGCCTGCTCAGGAAGTCCGCCTCCCAGTTGTTCACTCCTGGGATGTGGATCGCCGACAGACAGCAATTGTGGGTCTCCGCCCACTGAATGATCTTGGCTACCTCTGTCATGGCCAAGGAACTCCGAGTTCCTCCCTGATTGTTGATGTAAGCCACTGAAGTTATATTGTCCGACTGGAACCTGATGAACCGGGCCGAGGCTAACTGAGGCCAGGCCAGAAGAGCATTGAAGATTGCTCTCAGCTCCAGAATGTTTATGGGTAGAACAGACTCAGACCGAGTCCATGTTCCCTGAGCCTTTAGAGATCCCCAGACTGCTCCCCATCCCAGAAGGCGTCTGTTGTCACAATCACCCAAGAGGGTCTGTGGAAGCAGATACCCTGAGAGAGATGATCCTGAGACAACCACCAAAGAAGAGAATCCCTTGTCTCCTGCTCCAGCTGTAATCGCGGAGACAGATCTGCATAATCTCCGTTCCACTGACTGAGCATGCATAACTGCAGAGGCCTGAGGTGGAAACGGGCGAACAGGATGATGTCCATTGCAGCTACCATCAGACCGATTACCTCCATGCACTGAGCCACTGATGGCTGAGGAGAAGACTGAAGCGCTAGGCAAGAATCGAAAATCTTTGATTTCCTGACTTATGTCAGAAAAATTTTCATTGATAAGGAATCTATTATGGTTCCCAAGAAAATTACCCTTGTATTTGCAACTAAGGAACTCTTTTCCAGATTTACCTTCCAACCGTGAGATCGCAGGAAAGATAACATTTCTGTGTGGGATTTCGCTTGTTGAAAGGATGGCGCCTGAACCAGAATGTAGTCCAGATAAGGTGCCACTGCAATGCCCCGCAATCGAAGCACCGCCAACAGAGATCCCAGAACCTTTGAGAAAATTCTGGGAGCTGTGGCAAGGCCGAATGGAAGAGCCAAGAAATGGAAGTGTTTGTCTAGAAATGCAAACCTTAGAAACTTGTTATGATTCCTGTGGATGGGAACATGCAGGTACACGTCCTTTAAATCTACCGTTGTCATAAATTGACCCTCTTGGATCAAAAGGAAGAATGGAACGAATAGTTTCCATCTTGAAGGACGGCACTCTTGTTTAGACTCTTGAGATCTAAAATTGGTCTGAAGGTTCCCTCCTTTTTGGGAACCACGAACAGATTGGAATAAAACCCCAGACCCCATTCCTGTATCGGAACAGGAACAATCACTCCCAGGTCGGAGAACACAGTGTAAGAACACCTCTCCTTTTGTCTGGTCTACAGATAATCTTGAAAGCAGAAACCTGCCCCTGGGAGGAAATGTCTTGAACTCTAGTTTGTCCAACACCCTGTACATCTCGAACCCAAACATGAGGAAAAAAGGAAAGTCTGCACCCCACAAGATCCTGTCCCGGATCGGAGGCAGACCCTTCATGCTGCTTTTGATTCAATAGCAGGCTTCTTGGATTGTTTTCCCTTGTTCCAAGACTGATTGGGCCTCCAGTAAGGCTTGGATTGCTCCTGCTTGGAAGAGTGGAAGGATTTCCCTTGATATTTCGAAAGGAACGAAAATTACTCTGACATCCCTTTTGTTTGTTTCTCTTATCCTGAGTTAGGAAATAGCCCTTTCCTCCCGTAATGTCAGAAATTATTTCCGTCAAACCCAGTCCAAACAAGGTCTTTCCCTTGTAAGGAATCACCAAAAGTTTAGACTTAGATGACACATCCACAGACCAAGATTTTAACCATAAGGATCTGCGGGCCAGGATGGCAAAACCAGAAATCTTAGCTCCCAGCTTAATAACCTGAAGGGACGCATCCGTGATAAAGGAGTTGGCCAATTTAAGTGCCTTTATCCTGTCCTGGATTTCTGTTATCCATAGGATCCTTAAAGGAACAACTATTCTCTATGGGAATAGTTGTTCTTTTGGCTAGCGTGGAAATTGCTCCTTCCATATTGGGAACCGTCTGCCAAGACTCCTTGACAGAGTTTGCGATAGGAAACATCTTTTTAAATATAGGGGATGAGAAAAAGGGATACCCGGTCTCTCCCATTCCTTAGCAATAATCTATGTAGCCCTATCTGGTACAGGAAATACCTCCACCATGGCACGTCAAAATACTTGTTTAGTTTGCTAGACTTCTTAGGATTGACTACGACAGTGTCGGAGTCGTCCAGGGTAGCTAAAACCTCCTTAAAGTAACAAACGGAGGTGTTCAAGCTTAAACCTGAAAGAAACAACTTCAGTATCAGTTAAAGGTATAACACTGTCTAAATCTGAGATTTCACCCTCAGATGTATCTTCCTCTTCAGGTTTGTGGGAAGAAATATTCGGAATAGCGACTACTGTGTCAGCAACCTTATTCACAGATTGATTACATTTCCTCTTGCGCTTTCCCTGCAGCATGGGAAAAGCAGGCAACGCATCAGATACCACTGAAGACATTAGGGAAGCGATGTCTTGCAAGGTAAATCCAAGTGGAGTAATAGAGGAAGTGCAGGGCACTGGCTGTATGGACGTTAAATTTTGGGACGCTCGAGGAGAAAGCTGCGGCACATCTTGAACATTGTCAGAAGACTTCTGAACAGTATCCGCCCTAGCCAATGTTGTCTCAGAAAAAAGTCTATCCCTATAATGTAGAGATCTCTCAATACATGAGGAACAGAAAGGGATTGGTAGTTCTACATTAGCGTCAAAACATAAAGAGCATGTAACATCTTGCAGGGTTTCTTGATCCATCTTTATTCACCAATAAATAAAAAGGTTAGATATGAGCGCAGGGTGAAATCACCAAACTCCTGATAAAACCTAAGAGTCCCTAATATAGGTCATAAACAATAATATAAATAAATGAAAACAGGAGCGCTGTAGCTTAAGGTGAAGCAAATCTAAAAGTGAATAGGCAGAGTACTGCAGTGTAAATGTGATAATGAGTGGTGTCTAATCATAAGTGAATTCAACAAGTAAAAAAATCTATATAACAGGTGTATCCCTTTAAATAAAGTGTGGTTAGCCTATACCACTGCGTGCAAATATAGATTAAGAAATAAAGACTGACCAGTGAATCAATATAAATATGGCTATGCCAAATTTAATACACAATACAACATAATACTATAAATCCCTGTCTAATTAAAATACTATCACAGTAAAAAACGTACGTCTCCGTTAAAAAGAGCTAGGTTGCCACCATATAAAAAAAACATATAGTAAAAATAAAAATAGGCCTTGATATAAAACCAATGGGAACTTATAAGAACTTGACTCAGTCCAAGATAGATTTCCAAGGTGAGAGTTCCAAAGTAGAATATTTAGTGTTAGATTGCAGGCAACCACAAGCTTACCTCCAAGATCTTGAAAAAGCCCTGTATAGGGAGAAACGCGTTGATGTGTTACAACTCTTGAGATTGTTATTCCATTTGTAGCTGGAACTATTACTTTGGATTTGATCACCGTTGGGATCAGCTATCTTATGCACGAGTGATTATTTGATGCCTGTAAAGCCCGCTGAAAGAGACTGACAGAATTGGAAATAAGGTCAGCAAGGTCTAACAGGTTACCACAGGACAGTTTATTCCATCGCACAGCGATACCATTGATTCTCTGCATTTGGAGATTGGGAAGCTAACAATTTGTTCTTGTCCACATACCACCCTCTATAAGGTATCTTGCGTGCTGACAGGCACTTAAGTGCAGATACTTTGTTGCTGGAAGTTAAAGTCTACATTTGGAGCCGCTACGCTAAAGGACCAATCAGGCGGTTGATCCAGGACAGCGCCCATAAAGGTGACGTCATCCCGCTACGGCGGTAATTTTACTTGCAGAGACCGTATAGTACACACAGGCTTGTGGTTGCCTGCAATCTAACACTAAATATTCTACTTTGGAACTCTCACCTTGGAAATCTATCTTGGACTGAGTCAAGTTCTTATAAGTTCCCATTGGTTTTATATCAAGGCCTATTTTTATTTTTACTATATGTTTTTATATGGTGGCAACCTAGCTCTTTTTAACGGAGACGTCCGTTTTTTACTGTGATAGTATTTTAATTAGACAGGGATTTATAGTATTATGTTGCATTGTGTATTAAATTTGGCATAGCCATATTTATATTGATTCACTGGTCAGTCTTTATTTCTTAATCTATATTTGCACGCAGTGGTATAGGCTAACCACACTTTATTTAAAGGGATACACCTGTTATATAGATATTTTTAATTGTTGAATTCACTTATGATTAGACACCACTCATTATCACATTTACACTGCAGTACTCTGCCTATTCACTTTTAGATTTGCTTCACCTTAAGCTACAGCGCTCCTGTTTTCATTTATTTATTTTATTCACCAATAAACAGACAAGTGATATTAAATTCAGAAAATATCCCCCAACAAAGGCAAAAAAATGTGTTACTGTTCCTTTAAATTTTAAACGAACAAAATAGCTGCTTTATTTTTCAACTATTAAAGTTACACCTTAGCCCCCAAAATGACTTTCAGACAACTCTACACCTCAGCTTTAGCGTTGCTGAGGTGCTTACCTGCCTGTCTCTAATGAAGGTTTCTAATGAAGTAAACTACTTTGTGACGGATCCAGACTCGACTCTGTAAACACTGCGGTCCGTAACCGCAATGCTGCTAAATCTGTGACGCAGCTGAATTTCCCTCCGGAGACACAGGAAGTGACCAACAGGACTAGAAAAAAGGCGCGCAATAGGAATTGCCGCCGTATCTTACTCCGCCCATCGTGGGCGTAACCATAAAACTCCCGATCGGCTAATTAAATTAACACAGCCGTCGGGAGTAAAGCATAAAAAACATACACCACCAAGAGCCAGTTCTCTTCGTCGCCAGTGCCTGCTCCACTGCCCTTAATAAATATTCCCCTGTCATAGGAATGTAATTTGTCCCAATGAAAGTAAAAGTGCTATCCTTATTCTCTGCATGTCCCAGAAAAATATAAAGTTAGCACTTACCTTAATACTTCTGCCAGGCAGCACGGCAGCTCACTAGGTTTGGGAGGCCAGTTCCCTCACATGGACCTGTGGATAGAAACAAAGACTGAGTAATCTTACTCAGGCTTGCATGGGTAGGGCAGCATAAATACATGGGAGGCGCAGTGAGAATTATGTACTACAAGTTCCCATTGCTTTAAAGCCACCACTGCTCTACTGAAGAGACTGATATGGACTATGGCTATACCCTAGGACAAAGCAGAACAATCTTGCACTGCTTAAAATATAATGAAATCTTGCTTGAAGAATCTTTTCCTAACACCTAACTTTACCACTTCCTTGCTCTAACGTAGGCAAAGAGAATAACTGGGGTTGGAGGGAAGGGAGGTGATATTTAACAGTTTTGCTGTGGTGCTCTTTGCCGTCTCCTGCTGGGCAGGAGTAATATTCCCAATAGTAATTAGATGATCCGTGGACTCATCGTGTCATTAGAAAGAAATCTACTTATTAGCCTGAATTTTTAACTTCACTGGATAGTTACTGTCATTAATACCATCAAGCCATGGTTGTAGTTTATGTGCATCACCCCTCCAAACCAGGAAGAGGTAATCAATAAAGCACTTCAAGAATACAACCACTTCTTTCGCATAGATTTTGGTTAACTTTAGTCTCGAAGTCCTCAATGTAGAGAATAATATAAGCCAGGGCCATATTGAATCCATTGCGGTACCCCAAATCCGTTTAAAGAACATATCTTCAAAACAAAAAAATTATTCAAAGAGCTCAACCCACTGTTTAAGGAAATTACCCTGAGGTCCTATATAAGGAATTCTATTCAGTGCCTTCAGCACACAATTGGTGCTATCCTAATGTGGGATGATGGTGTATAAACGTGGAACATCTATTGTAACAAGTATGTCGCTGTTACTAAGATTAGCAATGTGTTTAAATAAAATCATATCATCATTGGAGTCTTTAGTGTATGGTTTCATGTTGGAGACCAGAGGTTGCAAGAAATATTCAATGAATTAGGATCAAGCTGAAATAATGAATCACAGGCTGATACTATCAGATGCCCAGGGAAGGGGGGTTTGATGTAAGAAAAAAAACTCAGCTTCTTAATAGATAGGTATTAAAGCATGTAATTATCAAGGATAATCAAAGTTCAAATGAGGTGCACAAACAGCCAGTTGTGAATACAAGTAATCTTTTCTTTATTGCAAGTAAAATATTCGCTCCCTTCAGGGATACAGGATATGCAAGTATAGTAGTGAGTGGAGGTAGCTTCACTCTAGTGACTGTCTGCTGACATGTTTCGGCGATGAAGCCGTAATCGTAGCTACAGTCTCAGGTGTACACCAGTCTAATAAACCTGTTCCTGGTACCTGATTGGTTTAAAAATATAATTAAAACCACACCTAGAGTGAAGTTAACCCCCACTCTCTTTACACATAAGACGTAATGGAATAGCAATTGTCCATTGCTTATTGTGACATACACAGTTAGGAAATCTAAACTACATTGCATAAACAATCAATAAGTGAAAGAAATGTAAGTTTAAATAAACCTTATAACCTTTTTTTTAAAGACGCCAATGGATGAATATCAACTGATACAATGTTAGTCACATTTGCAAGAATGATAAAAACAAAAAGCATACACTATGTATTAAGTGCCAATAGACCTTACATATATATAGAACCAATTAAATCTATATTTATATTTATACTGGCATATGTATAGGCCAAGCTCTTGCCTAGAATTCCACGAAATATATATATATATATTTACACATAATGCAAAAGCTAATTATATCACACATTTTGAATGTATAGTGTTCAGGGTTCAAAGACCCTGTATATAAGCAGGACTTAAACATTGGTCACACAGACCCAGAACCAGAAAATCATTCCCAAAAATTAATTAGGTCAAATTCTGAATTTAGACCTTCCGGGACTCTGAGTCTGTGTATCCAAAATACCTCTCTCTTTGCCAGCAATCTTTCCTTATCCCCACCTCTCTTGTTCAACTTAACCTGCTCAATAATGGTCCATCTAAGTGTCCTGGGACTTTTATTATGATGTATCTTAAAATGCTGAACCAGAGGAGTGGTCAGTTTGCCAGCTTTGATATTAGAGACATGTTCCCTGATCCTCTCTCTTGTCTCCCTCGTTGTGAGCCCTGTGTACTGTATTGCACACTCTATGCAAGTTAATAAATAAACTGCGAACTTGGTTCTGCAGTTTAAGCAAGAAGAGTGTCTAAAATGTTCACCAGTACTGGCGCTCCTAAAGCCTTCTCCCTGTTGTAAAAATTCACAGGCAATACACTGTGCAAAATTGCATTTATAAGTTCCTTTAAAACTCAACCAAGATGAAACTTCATTGTTTGGATCCTCAAGTTGTGTGGGGGCAAGCAAGTTGCTTAGACTGGTCCCACGTCTAAAAGCACATCTGCACTCTTTTGTGACAATATCTGTCAATCCATCATCTGCTTTCAGAATATTAAAGTGTTTTCTAATAATATTGCAAATTTGATGGAATTGGTTACTGTACTGGGTGATGAAGGAAACTCCATCAAATGTGCTTTCCCCATCTTTTTTATTTTTATTATCAAGATAGGTAACTCTGGGTTTAGCCCCAATATTTAGTCTGTGTTGGCTAACAACCACTCTTTTGTATCCTCTCTCACAGAACCTCTCCTCCAGCTCGAGAGATTGTCTCTCATAGTCTTCATCCGTTGTACAGTTTCTCCGGAGTCTGATGAATTGTCCTTTGAAGACTCTTTTCGGATGATTACTTCTAGCATGGAGGAGAGTATTCCCTGTGATTGGTTTCCTATATACTTTAGTATCAACGATATTATCGCTAATACCAACCAGAGTGACATCTAAGTAATTTATACTGACTTTGTTAAATTCAAAAGTGAATTTTAAACCTATGTTGTTGTCATTTAGTATAGATACAATACTCCTCATCAGAGCCAGACCAGATCATCAGCAGGTCATCAATGTACCTCCTATAGTAAATGATCCTGTGCTTCCAGAGTTCACCGCATCCAAAGATGTGGGACAGCTCCCACCAACCCATAAACAGGTTTGCGTAGGAAGGGGCAAATTTGGCCCCCATGGCTGTCCCACATCTTTGGAGGTAGTGAACTCCCTCAAAAACAAAGGCATTGTGTGTCAGTAAAAATTCAGTCACTCTGAGGATATACATATGCCAGTATAAATATAAATATAGATTTAATTGGTTCTATATATATGTAAGGTCTATTGGCACTTAATACATAGTGTATGCTTTTTGTTTTTATCGTTCTTGCAAATGTGACTAACATTGTATCAGTTGATATTCATCCATTGGCGTCTTTAAAAAAAAGGTTATAAGGTTTATTTAAACTTACATTTCTTTCACTTATTGATTGTTTATGCAATGTAGTTTAGATTTCCTAACTGTGTATGTCACAATAAGCAATGGACAATTGCTATTCCATTACGTCTTATGTGTAAAGAGAGTGGGGGTTAACTTCACTCTAGGTGTGGTTTTAATTATATTTTTAAACCAATCAGGTACCAGGAACAGATTTATTAGACTGGTGTACACCTGAGACTGTAGCTACGATTACGGCTTCATCGCCGAAACATGTCAGCAGACAGTCACTAGAGTGAAGCTACCTCCACTCACTACTATACTTGCATATCCTGTATCTCTGAAGGGAGCGAATATTTTACTTGCAATAAAGAAAAGATTACTTGTATTCACAACTGGCTGTTTGTGCACCTCATTTGAACTTTGATTATCCTTATTCTGCGGAACCGAGGTTGCACCAGTTTCCAGTGTGCTACATCTGCTCTCCTCAGCGCACCGATCCTGGTCTTGGCTGTTGCCGGGACACACATAGCACTATCGAGGAGAAAGAAGTTCCGTGTACCGGAAGTTTGCCCAGTGACGTCAACACGCCATCGTAGGTGGATCGAGCAGAGGAGACCGGAGCGGTCAGTGAGAGCGTCAAGTGCCGGACCAGCTCCATGTGCACCTGGTTTGCACATACGGAGGGTCGTTTTTCCTGCTTTTCCACAGGTCAGGCTTAGTGATACTGGACATTGCCAAACCAGGAGAGGGGTGAGAGAACTACTCGCTATTTAACAGTACTTTACCAGTTAACATAGGTGCCGACACACATTGACTGTTCATGTAATTATCAAACCAGCCCTGTACTTTCCCTTCTTTAAGGATCTCATCAATTCGATTTTTAAAACATTTTGTAGGGTCACTATCTAGTGGGAGATATGTCTTGGGATCATTTAGTTTTTCTCTACAATTGCTATGCCCTTATCTTCCGGCGTTCTTTTGGGTTCTGCGACCAGGTAATCTGCGCATGCACACAGTTACATCATCACATTCCAGACATAAGACAAGTGCGCTTATCGGCATACATCACTGGTTGCAAAATCAGACAGAACAGCTGCCATAAGATTTCGCAACAGTACAAATAGATGGACTGCATCATAATTGCAAGGGAAGATAAACCATTTTTACCCTCTGTTCTCCAAACAAAATAAAGCAAACTAAATAGTTTAGTAAGGTTTTAGTTATTACTACCATACTTTCCTGTTATTTGCCAGCATATTCCACAACAGTTATAACATATATTTTAGCTTATCCTTGGGCAGAGTGAGGTGTTTTTCTTCTTAATAATGACAATATAATTAAAACACAGTTTGTTTTAGGGGCATGTCCGATCCGCGATCTTGCATTGTCGTACTTTCCCTAAGCCCTGTGCTGATCACTCAATAATCCACTGGTTATACAAACCCAGAAGCACAACAATATCACTCAACTCCTACTTTACTATTCTGCTTAGCAGAACCCCATTTTTTGAAAGATTTTGCTGTATTTTTGAAGCAAGAGCCCGGCATCAGACGACCGAGGCCTAGAGTGGCCGCTCACACATAGGCAACGCCACCCCCCTCAGACATCTGAAGGTATTTATCTACACTGAACCTTATCTGAATCTGGTCCTTGCGCTGTTCCCTATTTTTCAGTTCTTTGATCTTCCCTTCCACCTGTGTGAAGAGGAACACACAGGAACAGAGAGCGGCTGCATCCGGACCTAAAGGGAGCGTTTGAAATCGTGTTAAAGCCACCCTGCTTTTTTCTGCCTTAATTTAGGTCCTAATGATACACAAAAGGACCTACGATTAGTGAGACTGAATCTGAATACACATTGTGCATTTTTTATTGGTTATTGCAAAGCGCTGCTATCTTATCTTGTGGTTTTAGCTCAAGTGTCGTGTGTTATTGTTTTACCGAACCTTATATCACCCTGGTGCTGGTATCCTTTCAACTGCTATATATATAAAAAGCAAGTATCTCCATGCTTCAAATAGACAGGAATCTTTTAGAGCACTGAATTGCCAGGAGGGGAACGACTCCAAAGTAAAATGGCTGCCGCAGAAAATACAAAATACAAAAGCATCAGCATACCTCAGTCCGCAATATATAAAATTTGAGCGGCTCATGGAATCATTGCTTGAAAGAGCTCCTTATGACTTACTGATGCATAAGATATGAGCAAACAACCTACAATAATTATTGCGCTTCAGAGATCCACATCACCTACCCCTACCGTTAAGCAGAAATGGGAACTATACTTAAAGGGCCACTGTAAGTAAATATTTTCTATGCCTGTTACTAACTAACTACCCCAAATACGCTTTTTATCAATAGCATTTCATTAACATATCTCTACCGTATATCAGAAATCTTGTCTGCAAATGTAATTGTTTTCCAAACCCATTCCGTGGGTATCCTTTGCTCTGTACCAATCCGTTTACAATACCTAGGTTTCAAAATGGCGCTTTAAACACAAAGTTATTGGTTTAAGTATTTTGAACATGCAGTGCTGAAAATAGTGGGCAGGATAACTTTTAGAACGTTATGAAACTTCGTTTTGGAGAAAATATAGGTCAGTAGGTTTTAATTAATGTTTATTAACTTTAATATGTTAGTTGTTTAGCTTAAAAATTATAACAGAAAGTAATCCTTTAACCAAGGGGTTTTTACTAAGCTCATCACCTGCATCATGTAATAAAGCTGGATTCCCTACAACACATCTACTGGGAGGTGATAATCAAATGGCCTCAATTCCCGAGGGGGCCTACCGGAACGCAACTATGAATCACACACGCAGATAAATCCCTGGTGAAAGATACAACTCTGAAGGGGTTCAGGGGGAGGGGGCTGGAAAGAAACAAGCTTTCTGCACAAAAGCATTCTGACAGCGTCTACAACGAGGCATTCATGGTAAAGTCTATAGAGCCACACAAGACGGACGGCATAAAGTGGCCCACAATCTCACCTCATACATCCGAGAACACTGGCCCTTTGAGACACATGTTGCAGCCTGGCAAGTCTTTTAAAGAAGTCCCACTAGCTTCTCCCAATCACAGTTTCTATGAACAGACAGATATGGAGGGCTGAAAAATCATGAGTGAACTTTTAGTTAATGCCATTACATATACTGCTCAGACGCTGATGGTAACCGATAATTATTAGTATACTGTAATATATGGCTCTGTTTTGCTTTTATCTTTTATCTAAGGTAGCTAATATGTTCTCATGTTAATAATTATGTACTAGACTTCCGTTTGTGGGCGGAGCCAACAGGTAGCAAGCAGGTAGCTGCCGTCTGCTCCGATGTCCCAGATTATGGGAACCTGAAAATCATCATTCAACCGAAGTGTACCTTGTCCTGGCTCTGCTAGTCATGGGCTGGTAGTTGATCCTACAGATCTCGGTGGGAAGTCTAAAACATTGGCAAGTTTGGTGCTTTGTCGCTGAAGCACGCCACGCTGTACCGTCCTATCTCAGTTTTATACTCACTGGATATCTAAGCCCACAACGCCTCAGCACCTTTTATGTAAATGCTAAAACAGACGGACTTTCATAATGTGTGGCCATAATATGGAGGAAAATGCCCTGACCAACTGTAAGTGACTTTGAGCGGCCATTACCTATTACATTCGAGCAAGAGAAGTGGAGCCCGCCTGGAAAAGAGCCCTACACAGACCTGTCTCGGCTGCGAGAGGCGTCTGGGGCATCAGCGGGGGAATGGTAATCCTATGGCCCCCGCCTCTCCTATAGTGAGCACCTCTGCAGCACGCTGCCGAACAAGGTATCGGACGGTCAAGAAAGGAGTGCTGGAAGGGGAGTTCTCCCTTGATTCGCTTTCAGGAAAATACTGACCTGGTGCAGTTCCTGAGAATAGCCGTGGAGCTGGAGAAGAAATAAGTCGTGATCTACGCTGTGTTGGAACGCCGGACCTGTAGCCACAACCATGTCAGGGCATCTAGAGCTCCGGGAACTTCAGAGGAGACGTGGGCATTCGGCGGAAGCGTGAGTAGAATCAGGTACAGAGTGAGAGTGGCGGGGAGAGGATCAAGCCTAGAGGGTCCCCCGAATCAGACATTATTAAAGAGGCCATTGCTGGACAGTAATTGTGGTTTATGTAAATAGAAGCACACCTGCCTCAAGATAGTACAAATATTCTGGCCGACATAAAATAAATAATCTAATTGGCACCCAGAGAACAAGGGCTAGAAAGATTGGGCTGGAAGGAGAACTTTGTTTGTCACGGCTTTTCTTTTTTTTCTTCCTTTGCTTTTTGGCCGCACAGTAAACTGTCAGATTGTGATTTGTACCGATAACATTTTATTTGATATTCCATCTTGCCAGAAAGGAATTAAACTGACCTTAACATAAGGAGCCTGTTATACATTCCAAACAGCTGCTCTAGCTGTGAAGACCTCTATGTAACAAGAACCAGTGGCAACAGTGTTGCAAGTGGGAAAAGTTTGGTATACAAAAGTTACAAACTGTATCACAGTAAGAGCCGCATGGGAAACAACAATCAGAGCTATAAATTACTATAAAGGCACTGCTATAGATCTGGTGGCAGTAAATAAAATCACTGGCGCAATTTAAAGAAGGACTTTTTTTTTTTTTCCCTTTTTTTTTTTCGTCTAGAGGACGGTTGTTGCCTTAAGAAGATTGTATTGAAGAAGGATACAGTTGTTCTTCTACCTTATATAAACTTGGGTTAAAGGGAAGTATAAGGCCCCAAGGACCGTGAGCTTCTTTTTTCTTTTTGTTTTTTGCCAAGATACACCACCTTGGTGTGTACTAATAAGGACTAACTCTAGCAGCTGAAGGACGTGAGCCTGGGTTTTACTTGGGTTCTATGATTATAATTAAACCTAAGTCTAAAGTGTTGATGCCAGAAATTTTTATAAATACTGTTGTGTCCTGATATTCATAGTTGCACAGTCAGGCAGGTAGCTATTATTTCTTTAATCAAGGATATGGCAACTGTTTATTAGGATCATTTATACTACACCACTATAGAGAGTTGACAAGTAGCATTAAACACTAAGACAACACATCTAGTACCTAATACAGATCTTTTATCCCTGATCTGCTTTAAAGTTTTTTTTTTTGTTTTTCTTTTGTTTTTTTTTCAAATTATATGGGGCACTTTTTTTTTCACTCTGTCAGCTGGCCCGTGGGGCTGACAGTGTATAAGACACACATTTCAGCGACCCTTTTTGTTTTTATATTCGCTGATATATTCACATTGCACTGTGGTGAATGGAGAGGTATATCTCCCATCAGAAGGGCACCTCACCTATAATGCCGCCTAAACACAAAGACAAAAGAAGTAACACTAAACACACAGAGTTGCCTCAGGACATATCCCAAGAAGCAGGGATGGTAAACTTTACTTGTAATGATATGTCAGAATTTGCAGCAGAGATGGCTAAAATAATAGCCCCCCATCTAGAAGCAGTTAAACAGGAAATTAAAGCTGAGATAACCAATCTTACAGAGGAGATTAGGCAATACACTGCTAGATTGGAGGAGGTGGAGACAAGGGTGTCGGATTTGGAGGATAGAGTAAACACCATGGTACCTGCAGTAAATACTCAGGAGAAGACCATTGCACAATTACAGAATCGAATAGAGGACTTAGAGGATAGATCGAGGCGAAATAATTTGAGAGTGATTGGACTACCTGAATCGTCTGAATATCAAGATCTATTACAATTTGTTTCGGTAACCCTCCCTCAGGCACTTTTGCTTCCTCCTCCTCCTACACCGTTTTTGATTGAGAGAGCCCACAGAATTGGGCCGCTCAGAGAAAATAATACAATTTCTAAACCAAGGCCTATAATTTTTAAGTTTGTTAATTACCAGGACAAGATATTATTTTTGACCCATTACAGAAAACTCAATGTATTAAATATTAATTCTCATAGAATCTGGTTATTCCAAGATTTTTCCGCCGAGACCAGGGCTAAGAGAAAGGAAATGGCCCCTTTTTTTGATAAATTCTTGAAAGCTGAATGTAACGTTAGATTGGTATATCCTGCAAAACTTTTAATTAATAAGGCAGGAACCTCCTACGTAATAAATAATAGTGAGGAAGCTATGTCGTTATGTAAAAAGATGGATATCCAGTGATTAGATACTACAAGAAGTAGGATCCCTAGTATTATGCTAATCAATAACATATAGAATGGTGTTTATTGTTTACGTTTTAAATTGTAAGGTATTTATGTTCCCCCTTCCCTTTTTTTTTTTTTTTTTTTCTCTTTGTTCTCTCCACCCCCCCCCCCCCCCAATGAGTGCTTTTTTCAGTTGGGTGTACCTGTGTGCTTTTATAATTGTTATATGCAAAATGGGGCGATTAATTAACTCTTTCCTTTGGGGTCTATGTCAGAATTGCTATACACAGAATGGGTCGACGATTAATTCCTTCCTTCGGGGTCTATACTAGATTTGGTATATACAGAATGGGACGATTTTTAAATCTTTCCTTTGGGGGCTATGTTAGATACTGTTAAGTTAGTATCTTGGAATGTAGGGGGTATAAACTCCCCAATAAAGAGGAAAAGTATAATTAAACATTTGGCTAAACTTAAACCAAATATAGCCTTCCTCCAGGAGACACACCTAAAAGAAGCAGAATCACTGAAACTACAGACGAACTGGGTAGGAGAGGTCATCGCGGCACCATCTAAATCATGTAAAAGAGGCGTTGCCATTCTTTTTAATAAAAATTTGGAATACAAAACAGAATCTATCATAAAAGAGCAGGAGGGGCGGTTTTTAATTGTAGAAATTACTATCAACAAAACTCGGTATTATGTAATATTTATGGGCCGAATAAAGTTGATAAAGTATTTTTGGATAAGATGTTAATACAGGGAGTGCAGAATTATTAGGCAAGTTGTATTTTTGAGGATTAATTTTATTATTGAACAACAACCATATTCTCAATGAACCCAAAAAACTCATTAATATCAAAGCTGAATAGTTTTGGAAGTAGTTTTTAGTTTGTTTTTAGTTATAGCTATTTTAGGGGGATATCTGTGTGTGCAGGTGACTATTACTGTGCATAATTATTAGGCAACTTGACAAAAAACAAATATATACCCATTTCAATTATTTATTTTTACCAGTGAAACCAATATAACATCTCAACATTCACAAATATACATTTCTGACATTCAAAAACAAAACAAAAACAAATCAGTGACCAATATAGCCACCTTTCTTTGCAAGGACACTCAAAAGCCTGCCATCCATGGATTCTGTCAGTGTTTTGATCTGTTCACCATCAACATTGCGTGCAGCAGCAACCACAGCCTCCCAGACACTGTTCAGAGAGGGGTACTGTTTTCCCTCCTTGTAAATCTCACATTTGATGATGGACCACAGGTTCTCAATGGGGTTCAGATCAGGTGAACAAGGAGGCCATGTCATTAGATTTTCTTCTTTTATACCCTTTCTTGCCAGCCACGCTGTGGAGTACTTGGACGCGTGTGATGGAGCATTGTCCTGCATGAAAATCATGTTTTTCTTGAAGGATGCAGACTTCTTCCTGTACCACTGCTTGAAGAAGGTGTCTTCCATAAACTGGCAGTAGGACTGTGAGTTGAGCTTGACTCCATCCTCAACCCGAAAAGGCCCCACAAGCTCATCTTTGATGATACCAGCCCAAACCAGTACTCCACCTCCACCTTGCTGGCGTCTGAGTCGGACTGGAGCTCTCTGCCCTTTACCAATCCAGCCACGGGCCCATCCATCTGGCCCATCAAGACTCACTCTCATTTCATCAGTCCATAAAACCTTAGAAAAATCAGTCTTGAGATATTTCTTGGCCCAGTCTTGACGTTTCAGCTTGTGTGTCTTGTTCAGTGGTGGTCGTCTTTCAGCCTTTCTTACCTTGGCCATGTCTCTGAGTATTGCACACCTTGTGCTTTTGGGCACTCCAGTGATGTTGCAGCTCTGAAATATGGCCAAACTGGTGGCAAGTGGCATCTTGGCAGCTGCACGCTTGACTTTTCTCAGTTCATGGGCAGTTATTTTGCGCCTTGGTTTTTCCACACGGTTCTTGCGACCCTGTTGACTATTTTGAATGAAATGCTTGATTGTTTGATGATCACGCTTCAGAAGCTTTGCAATTTTAAGAGTGCTGCATCCCTCTGCAAGATATCTCACTATTTTTGACTTTTCTGAGCCTGTCAAGTCCTTCTTTTGACCCATTTTGCCAAAGGAAAGGAAGTTGCCTAATAATTATGCACACCTGATATAGGGTGTTGATGTCATTAGACCACACCCCTTCTCATTACAGAGATGCACATCACCTAATATGCTTAATTGGTAGTAGGCTTTCGAGCCTATACAGCTTGGAGTAAGACAACATGCATAAAGAGGATGATGTGGTCAAAATACTCATTTGCCTAATAATTCTGCACTCCCTGTACAGTTACATAAATTTGTGGGGCAACAGTTGATAATTGCGGGAGATTTTAATCTTGTAGCAGACCCTATTTTAGATAGAGATAATAAGGCATATAATTTTCCACGGGACAGAAAGACTCGCATACTTCAGAAGTTTTGCTCTCAGTTGGGGTTGACGGATATCTGGCGTGTGCAAAACCCAGATTTAAGGTCTTTTACGTGTCTATCCAAAGGATACCATTCTTTATCAAGGATAGATTTTTTTCTGGTTTCAGAAAACATGTCAGGTTTAGAGTGGGAAGCGGATATCAGAGATATAACAATCTCAGATCATGCAGTAATCACATTATTACTTAATGCACCGCTCAGGCGAATGGCCACCAATCAAACCATTTTTTCCCCAAGTATCTTATGAATGACGCTAAATTTCAGAATTGGCTGATTAACCAATGGCAAGAATATGAGTCCTTTAATGGAGCTTTTAAAGAGAAACCGGAGATATATTGGGAAGCGGCTAAAGCCGTAATTAGAGGAAAGATTAAGGCATATCTATCCAGGCGTAATAAGAAGATGAAACATCTAGAGATGCAGGTGAATAATCGGGTAAAAAATGCGTATGCGGCTTATTTAGGTGAGCATACTAATGAGAAATGGCTCAAATATATAGACGCTAAAACAGCACGAGACATTCTTATTCAGCAAAAAAACAGCTTTAGATTTGCAAAGACAAAAGGCCCTATATGGTGGCTTCGCCGGGAGATCTGCCAAATTCTTGGCTAAATTAACCAAAGCAACCAACCGTAATGTAGTGACAGCTATTAGAACTAAGACAGATAGATTCACGAGTAATTCAGATATTATTAAAACCTTCCATCAGTACTTTAGTGAATTATATAAAGCAGAGGTATACGACATAGGTAGGCAGCAGCAATTTTGGGATAAGATTAAGACCCCAAAGATCTCACCGGAGACTCTTGCAGAAATTAATAAACCAATTAATGAACAAGAGATCTATGATGCAATTAAGGTAGCAAAAACAAATAAGGCAGCAGGTCCGGATTGTCTCCCCACTGAATTTTATAGGATAATACAGACACAAATTGCTCCAACCCTTATGAAATTATTTAACTACTACTTTATTGGAAATAATAAATGTTCACCATACTTTGCGGCCGCAGTAATTTCTTTAATCCCCCAAAAAAATAAAGATCCAGAGATGCCAGCATCTTATAGGCCGATATCAGTCCTAAATACGGACTATAAGCTTTTGACCTCAATTGTAGCTGAAAGATTAAAACCCCATTTAGGCACAATAATTCACGAAAATCAAGCTGGTTTTATGACGGGTAGAAATCCCACTAAAAACATACGCAAGGTCATAACATTACTCGATTTTTTTTTGGAATAAATTTAGGTCATCAAGACAGAAAGGCATCCCAGATTTAGCGCTATTAACGGTGGAAACATCTCTTTTTCTCATTAGAACAATTCGGATTGTCTGGTCATATATTGGAGTTTACACGTACAATATATAGCTCTCCAATCTCATCTTTATTAATCAACGGCGAGAACTCTCAAAGTCTTTTGTTACAGCGTGGCACACGCCAGGGTTGCCCTCTCGCCGTTGCTGTTTAATATATCTTTAGAGCCTTTCACGATTTTACTTCGTCAGCAACTAGATGGGATTCGTGTCGGAAATCAGAAAATTTTATTTTTTTTTTAATTTCAAATGTACGGTTTTATTTTTCCTGTTTAATACAAAACATGTGCCATTGTTTTATAATACAAATGCTAATAAAAGTGATTTCAACAAACAATAAACATTCTGGAGTAGACTGCCAATTTATTTTATAAGTAGTAATTTTTATTAGTTTTTGCTGAGATAGAAGAGTGATAGTTACAACAACTGTATGAAACAATCGTACATCAAATACGAATACATCAGAACATTAACGTAATCTTTACAGACATGAAGTAAATTTCTATGACAAGGGTATCAGTGTCCTGACAGGTCATAGAATATCGTCAAGATGGGGGGGGGGAGGAAAAGGTAAGGGAAAAAGGGTAGGTAGACATGCTAAGATGACTTTACAAGGGGGCTAATTCGGATGTGCAAGGGTTAGGCCGGGACTTCTGCTCATGCGGTTAGGAGTGTACTGCCATCTAGGTGTCAAAGGTGGGAAGCCAGATAGTATCAAACCTGTTTTTCCAATCGGACCAGATCAGTTCGAAGAAATCAGTCCTACCCGAGGCATAATAGATACCCTTTTCCATAGAGTACATATATGCCATAGTAGATATAATATCTGGCCAGGCTGGGGGAAGGGATCTTTTCCAAGATCTTGCTATATTAAGTTTAACAGCTGATAGAAGGTAAATACAGAGTGCCCCATAGTGTTTGGATAGTTTACATATGCCTAAGTGAAACAGAGCCGTCTCAGGAGTTCTGGGTAAGTTGATACCTAAACTGAAAAATTGTATTATTAATGTATGCAGACGACATAATTCTGTGTCTGAGTAATATTGCGCGAAGTTTATCTCTATTATTAAAATCAAGCGAACTTTTTGGCTTAATCTCGGGATATAAAATTAATCTTGCTAAGTCTGAGTTGTTATGGATCAATAAGATACAAGACATTAAACATCCGTTTTCAGAAATGTCTCAAATTACGTACCTTGGTATCCAATTAAGTGCGAACCCGGAGGAATGGTACAGACTTAATTTTACTAAGTTTTTTCAGGAATGTAAGGTAAGGATGGAGGATTGGAAAAATCTACCTATCTCTCTATCAGCGAGAGTTACCCTTATAAAAACCATCTTGTTCCCTAAAGTATTCTATCTTATTCAAAATATCCCGATCCCGATTAAGAAGACAGATATAAATAGTTACAATAAGGCATGTTCAAATTTTCTATGGAAAGGTGCTAGAACTCGCATCTCGGCTACACGACTTATGTGTAATAAGGATGCGGCCGGTCTGTCTCTTCCGAATTTACATCATTATAGTTTAGTTGCTCGTGTCAAGGTTGCAGTTGACTGGTTAACTGAACAAGACCAGGTGGCAGCAGTTTCTTGGGAAACTGCTTTAGTGAAGCAGTTTCTATTGGATGCTATTTTACACTGTCCAATGACGGCCCTTACCTCAGCGCTTTTTTCACTTATAACATTCAGAAACATTATTGTCGCGTGGCAAAGATTCTGCGTGCTTTTAGATTGTTCGCCCTATGTATCCAAGTACCTACCCATTACAGGGAACCCAAATTTTGTCCCGGGACTTTCAACAGAAGTATTTAGACTGTGGTCCCTAAAAGGACTGATATATGTTGCACAAATGGTTAAGTCAGACTCCTCACTTTTATCTTTTGCCGAATTAAGACATCAATTTGGTCTTTCAAATAAAGAGTTTTATGCATATTTGCAGTTAAGGCATTTTTTGCTGGAGCTTAGACAAAAATATGGAAGGGAATGGACTTTTCTGTTTCAACCACAAATTAATCATTTCCAAAGGGGCCTTTATTCGATAGCCCCGTTTTATGCCTATCTCAACTTGAAACCCTCTATTGATCAAAGGGAATATATTGCAGCAAAATGGATTAAATTTTTGCCTGAAGTAAATGAACAAACTATAATAAATACATTTAAAATTATAAATAAAAGTTGGGTTTTGACATCATGGAGAGAATCACAGATCAAGATATCTTTAATGTCTTATCTGACTCCCGCCAGACTGTCTGGTTGGTACAAGATATTGAGTCTATGTCCTAAGTGCTTTGCGGTTAAAGCAGACCTTATGCACTGTTTTTGGGCCTGCCCAAAGATCAATCAATTTTGGCTGAAAGTAGCATATTGGATGCGATCATCTCTTAATTTAGAGTATTATATACACGCGATAGATGTAATTTTTTTGGTGCAGTCGCAAGTAACCTGCAGGAACGACAAGTTAATTAACATTGTAATATTACTGGGACGTATTATGATATTGAAAGCCTGGAAATCTAAAAATGCCCCGAATTTAAAAGAGCTCAAGAATGTTCTGACAATGCAACTTATGCATGACCAGATAAATTTACAAAACCCGACAGACGGTTAGCTGAGTTCTTTAAACAATGGAAAAGATTTATTTTATCATTTCTACTTGAGACACAAATTATGTTGGTTAAACCACTTAGGGATACTGTATATGTACAATTACAAATATTGGCCGGTAATTTCCCTAGTGCATGGGGTGCTGATTCTGGAATTGCGGTGAGGTAGGGGGGGGGGGTGGCGGTGGTTGGCAGGGAGTGACCCTTTTTTCTCTCTCCCTTTTTTTCATTCTCCCCCTTTTTTTTTTCTTTCTTTTTTTTTATGCATGGTCAAGATCCTATCTCTCAATGGATCCTGTAGGAACAAGGTAGTAGTATCGGAGTTAGGTTATAGGAACAGTTAATATATAGTTAGATATGGCAAATGTCCTGTTCTGAGTTACAGTGGGATTAGTCGAATTTATATGGTTCTGTCTGATATATGGAAGATAGATACCATCATAAGGTAGAATAGGGCTGTATACCATTATATAAGAAATGTTTTTCTTTTTTTTTTTCTCCTTCCTTTTTGTCCTTTGTATTGTTTTGGGCCTTTGTATAAAACATGGTTATGATATGAAAATTCAATAAAAATTATATTAAAAAAAAAATAATTATGTACTATATATTGACATAGCCCTTAACGTCATGATGACGTGTCTCCCCCCACAGGACGCAGTCACCTCCCAAAGATATACCCAATCACGCACTTCCAATCAACTACTGGTACACAACCCTTGATGACGTTGGAGTTTAGTGCAAGGTTCCACTTCATAAACAGAGTTGTAATCTACCATCAACCTCGCATTAGTTTGTAAATAAGGTACATTTATAAATCAGGTAAAAGTTTTTTGTTGCTAAACGAATCATCTAGCAA
This sequence comes from Bombina bombina, assembly GCF_027579735.1. NCBI lineage: Eukaryota > Metazoa > Chordata > Amphibia > Anura > Bombinatoridae > Bombina > Bombina bombina. Next base: position 47,845,738 of record NC_069501.1, read on the forward strand.
CCCTAATGTGGCGATTATCTGAATGATTCAATATAAAATTGTATTCAGATCGTCCAAAACAGAACACTGTAAAAATGTAAGTAAAGGTAGCAGTTTAAAAATACACAACGACCATTTCATTATAAGTTTGAAGGATCGTATATATATTTATTTATATTTTTATTTATATTTATACCATAATTTTTCGTTATAGTAATATATTAACATAACTATTAAGGCATTGATCGAGGCAAAGAGAGTGGAATAGGAAAAATTTGTATATATGGGGCTCTATATATGTATGAATGTATTATATCACCAATCCCTTTGGGGTTAATCATATGTTTATATTATTAATTGTGGATTTATATATTTATATCTAAACCATCAAATGTTTATGGGTTATCATGAGGCAATAATATTATGGTTGATCAATTTTCAATTGCTGGGGTTTTGATATCATATTCTTACGTATAATGTATTATAAAATATATGTAGGACATGGGTAGATAGTTAATTGTCAATTGAGTATAATTGCTGAAACATGTGTTGGGAGGCGTTTTCAGGCTTACCTACAGCTTTATAAGCCAGTGCTTCCATTAGTTAAACAGATGCCTGAGGAAACAGCTAGCTGAGCTGAGAAACGCGTTGCAATCTGTCACAACATTTGTCTTTATATTAATTTGGGTGAAGTCTAACAACCTATCGCCTAGATTACGAGTTCTGCGTTAGCTTTAAAAAGCAGCGTTAAGGGGTCCTAACGCTGCTTTTTAACGCCCGCTGGTATTACGAGTATGGCAGGTACAGGTGTACCGCTCACTTTTCTTTCGCGACTTTTGGCTACCGCAAATCCCCTTACGTCAATTGCGTATCCTATCTTTTTAATGGGATTTGCCTAACGCTGGTATTACAAGTCTTGGAGAAAGTGAGCGGTACAGCCTCTACCTCCAAGACTCCTACCGCATATAAAAGTCAGTAGTTAAGAGTTTAATGGGCTAACACCGGAACATGAAGCTCTTAACTACAGTGCTACAAAGTACATTAACACCCATAAACTACCTATGAACCCCTAAACTGAGGCCCCCCCACATCACAAACACTATAATAAAATTATTTAACCCCTAATCTGCGGACCAGACATCGCCGCCACCTACATTATACCTATGAACCCCTAATCTGCTGCCCCTAACATTGCCGACACCTACATTATATATTTATTAACCCCTAATCTGCCCCCCAACGTCGCCGCCACCTACCTACACTTATTAACCCCTAATCTTCCTAACAAATATTACAAGAAGTTTAAACTAATGACACCTAATCTAAGCCCACTAATAAAATAAAAAAGCCCCCCAAAATAATAAAATTCCCTATCCTAAACTAAATTACAAAGTAAACAGCTCTTTTACCAGCCTTTAAAAGGGCTTTTTGCGGGGCATTGCCCCAAAGTAATCAGCTCTTTTACCTGTAAAAAAAAAAAAATACAATACCCCCCCCAACATTACAACCCACCACCCACACACCCCTACTCTAAAACCCACCCGATCCCCCCTTAAAAAAAAAATAACACTACCCCATTGAAGATCACCCTACCTTAAGCCGTGTTCACCCAGCCGGGCACAAGTGGTCATCCGATCCGTCCAGAAGTGTTCATCTGATGGGGCAGAAGAGGACATCCGGACCGGCAGAAGTCTTCATCCGATCCGAGCAGAAGAGGTCCTCCATCCAGCAGAAGTCTTCATCCAAGCGGCATCTTCTATCTTCATCCATCCGACGAGGGCGACTCCATCTTCAAGACATCCGACGCAGAGCATCCTCTTCTTTCTGACGACTAACGACGAATGAAGGTTCCTTTAAATGACGTCATCCAAGATTGCGTCCCTCGAATTCCGATTGGCTTATAGGACTCTATCAGCCAATCAGAATTAAGGTAGGAAAAATTGAATTGATTGGATCAGCCAATAGAATTGACCTCGCATTCTATTGGCTTATCCAATCAGCCAATCAGATTTTTCCTACCTTAATTCTGATTGGCTGATAGAATCCTATCAGCCAATCGGAATTCGAGGGACACCATCTTGGATGACGTCATTTAAAGGAACCTTCATTCGTCGTTAGTCGTCAGAAAGAAGAGGATGCTCCGCGTCGGATGTCTTGAATATGAACCCACTCCGTGCCGGATGGATGAAGATAGAAGATGCCGCTTGGATGAAGATTTCTGCTGGATGGAGGACCTCTTCTGCCCCGATCGGATGAAGACTTCTGCCCCATCGGATGAACACTTCTGGACGGATCAGATGACCACTTGTGCCCGGCTGAGTGAACACGGCTCAAGGTAGGGTGATCTTCAATGGGGTAGTGTTAGGTTTTTTTAAGGCGGGATCGGGTGGGTTTTAGAGTAGGGGTGTGTGGGTGGTGGGTTGTAATGTTGGGGGGGTATTGTATTTGTTTTTTTTACAGGTAAAAGAGCTGATTACTTTGGGGAAATGCCCCGCAAAAAGCCCTTTTAAGGGCTGGTAAAAGAGCTGATTACTTTGTAATTTAGTTTAGGATAGGGAATTTTATTATTTTGGGAGGCTTTTTTATTTTATTAAGGGGCTTAGATTAGGTGTAATTAGTTTAAAATTCTTGTAATATTTTTTTATTTTTTGTAATTTAGTGTTTGTTTTTGTAATATAGTTTAGTTTATTTAATTGTATTTTATGTTAGATAATTGTAGTTAATTTATTTAATTAATTTATTGATAGTGTAGGTAATTTTGTAATTATTTTAACTAGGTAGCTATAAAATAGTTATTAACTATTTAATAGCTATTGTACCTAGTTAAAATAAATACAAAGTTGTCTGTAAAATAAATATAAATCCTAAAATAGCTACCATGTAACTATTAGTTATATTGTAGCTATATTAGGGTTTATTTTATAGGTAAGTATTTAGTTTTAAATAGGATTAATTTATTTAATTTTAGAAATGTTATTTAGATTTATTAAAAATAGATTTAACTTAGGGGGGTGTTAGGGTTAGACTTAGGGGTTAATAACTTTATTATAGTAGCGGCGACGTTGGGGGTGGGAGATTAGGGGTTAATAATTGTAGGTAGGTGGCGGCGTTGTTGGGGGGCAGATTAGGGGTTAATAACATTTATTATAGTGTTTGCGAGGCGGGAATGCAGCGGTTTAGGGGTTAATACATTTATTATAGTGGCGGCGATGTTCGGTCAGCAGATTAGGGGTTAATAAGTGTAGGTAGGTGGCGGCGACATTGGGGGGCAGATTAGGGGATAATAAATATAATATAGGTGTCGGCGATGTTAGGGGCAGCAGATTAGGGGTTCATAGGGATAATGTAGGTGGCAGCGGTGTCCGGAGCAGCAGATTAGGGGTTAATAGTATAATGCAGGTGGCGACAATGTTGGGGGCAGCAGATTAGAGGTTAATAAGTGTAAGGTTAGGGGTGTTTAGACTCGGGGTTCATGTTAGGTGTAGACTTAGAAAGTGTTTCCCATAGGAAACAATGGGGCTGTGTTAAGAGCTGAACGCTGCTTTTTTGCAGGTGTTAGGTTTTTTTCAGCCAGCTCAGCCCCATTGTATCCTATGGGGAAATCGTGCATGCGCACGTTTTTCCAGCTTACCGCTACCGTAAGTAGAAGCGGAGCTAAATTTGGCTCAACGCTCTTTTCTGAGGCTAACGCAGCCATTCAGAAAACTTGTAATACCAGCGTTGTTTAAAGTAAGCGCTGGGAAAAAAAGGAGTGTTAGCCCCGCAAGTTTTTACCGACAAAACTTGTAATCTAGCCGTATGTTTTTAAAACCATTTTAAATAAATATATGTTGTACTATATGGAAGCCTGAGCCTGATTTACCTACTACACCACCTGGAATCCCTGGATCCCAACATCCTATTGCAGGATCAGTGTTGCTGGGTCACTTAGCACACTTGGTGCTGCTCTCCTTGTGAGTATTATTTCAGTACAAGATCTGTTTTATTCCACCACCATCTCAGTGTTGCACTAGGAGGTGCCCTCTTTCTTTGTGATTGTTTTCACAGATTCCTGATTTTTTGCTGATTATCCATGAGAGGAGCTGCTCACGTTCATCTGAATTGATTTGAATTGGTTCTATTTGAATTGTCAAACATAGATGAATTACAGCCATTGATGAATACATCCGGACAACCTTGAACATCTGAACTTGTGTCATAAGCTTTCACAAAGCCTCAGTTAAGATATATCTGTATAACTGTTTGTTATGATTGTATGTTTGCTCTCTATGTGATTTATGTATATGCACTATATTATTATAGGTTATATCATGATAATTAGCTTATTATAGCTACACCATATTTACAGTCATATCTACATATCCTCTAATCTATCAATCCATTGGTATTATTATAGCGCCCCCTAGAGTCGGACACATCTGTGCCACAACAGTTGAGCAACTAGACAAAATATACCGGAAGCATTATATGTTGAAATATTAGAAATTGCATCACACATATAACATCTGAACCTACTAACAAAAGTTAACTATCCTTAAGGGGCTCGCGGCCGGAGCTGCAGAGAGGAAAACAGCAGGATATGACTTTTAAAAGTATAGGTCTGTAAAGACTATAATGGCTGCATAATCTAGTACATATAGGTACATAACCTCTTACTCTTATATTAACACGGTGGTACACAGGTGAATTTCTTATAATATTATATGTTGATCCAGTGTAGACCTTTGTGTTACTTGTTCTCTGTTTAATATACTTGTCTTGTTATTCTTTATAAATTTTAAAAAATATAACCCCAACATCATCATCACTATGTTAAGTTATAGGACCCAAAAGAGGTCTATAAAGTAACAATTGGGGTATAGCAAAAAGATTTCTGGAACATAGCTTGCAAGCCCAATTAATGGATCTTAGCAGTACCCTTGACATAGAAACACTTTTCCTTTATACACACCTGATCTAATGCCACGCAGGGTATTAGTTTAAAAACCATTATGTTTAATATTCAGATCCATAACTGCTAAGAATTGTACACTTATAAATGAACAGAATCTGTTGATGACTAAAATATAAATTGCAAAACAAAGTCATGCATCGATAATAATGTACACCACTTTGTTTTCAATGTTGTTGTGAAACCTTACTTTATCTCAATAAAGCTCTTTTGAAAAGAAAGTTGGTTCTGCTGTGCAGTTTGTTAATTAACTCCACTGTACTTCTTAGGTCTCTAGCAGTTTCTCATTAAAACTTCCTTTGTCCATCTATTTGTACTGTAAACTTGTGTGCGTGTCGCATGCACACTTCTTGCAAAATCCGATGGCAGCTGTTCTGTCACTAGGCATTAGCGACAAACCCTATCCATTATCCGATTGGTTGTGCATCTGGTGACCTCACGGAGACACAGACCAATCAGATCATGCATTAACAGCTGAGGGAAGATAGGCTCCAGAGATTCTATTCTAATCAGAGCCTTGGGCGCCGCAACCTCTGGGAACCTAACCATGGGTCCCACCTACCACAACTTGCTTTTAAATTGTAAGAGGCTCTGATTTGAACAGAACTCTCTGGAGCATATCTGCCCTCGGCCAGTAATGCATAATCCGATTGGTCTGTGTCTCCGTGAGGTCACAATGCACAATCGGATAATGGATAGGATTTGTCACTAGCGTCTCATGTTTTGTCGACTTTTGCAACCATTGATGATGTATGTCTGCAAAATGATGACGTAACTGCACGCCTGGTCACACATTTGGATGTGTCACAGAAGCCAACAGAACACCAGGTGTATTAAAATGTAACCTTGAGGATTTCAAAGGACTAATAATTTGCATCTTGTGCTCATTCATTTTGATGAAAAAGGTAGGTATACAAGCGCTAAAAAAGCTGGGGGAATCCTGCAGGGATATACAAGTATATATTTGGAACTCTATTTTGGTTATCTTGATATTGGAACAAACACAGATATTCCAACCCCAAAATGGTTAAAAAATGGTCAAACAAACGTGGTAATATAAAATATATATTTAATATGGATGCGATGTTAAAAAGTATAGTAAAGTATAATATATACTACGCAGTAAAAAGATTTGGACGTCAAATCTAAAATAGTACTCGAATCATATCAGTGCAATTCAATAAAGCCATTTCCAAATCGTATCAAATGTAATACAATAAAATGCTGACAAAGCAACTAAAATACAGTTGGGGGGTTTAGAAAGACAGTCTCTAGTATGCAGAGTGATGATCTGCGGCACCCGAATATAACCAAATGTCTCAACACTCTGTATTTGGCCTCCGCTGGTAGCTTTATGTATCCAGTATAGTGTTTCTAATAGTGGCTTGACTAATTTGTCCGATTTCTCGGCTCTAGATTCTCTTTTTCCACAGAAAGAAAAAGATAAGGTCTCCTGTCTGCTCGAGTGGCGTCTTACATCAGTGGGCGTGGCTTATGCCCCACGTGACTCAGTGTTTCGGCAGAAGTCTCTGTATTCTTTTACAGCTGTATGTTCCATAGGTTTTGTAGGTTAGATGTCTGATCTCCAGTGGGTTGAACTAGTACCCCACTGAGATTATCGTGTAGATCCCAAGTCTTCAACACACTTTATAAGTATGTGTTAACAAAGTCCTCATTCCTTTTGATAACATATTACTATTTTTAGTACATTGCCCATATATATTTATAGATTTTTTTTCATTATCAGCCAACGATCCATCTGAATTTGAGAATACATATGTTTATATATAGGTAGTAGCTTTATCCCATTGTACCATATGTAGTACAGAGAAGACCAACAAAACGTATGCTACCTTTTTATGTAGCTAGTTTATTTAAAGGGACACTGAACCCAAATTATTTTCTTTCGTGATTCAGATAGAGCATGCAATTTTAAGCAACTTTCTATTTTACACCTATTTTTCACCTTAATTTTTTGTTATTCTCTTGCTATCTTTATTTGAAAAAGGCATCTAAGCTTTTCTTTCTTGGTTCAGCGCTCTGGGCAGCACTTTTTTATTGGTGCATGAATTTATCCACCAATCAGCAAGGACAACCCAGGTTGTTCACCAAAAATGGGCCGGCAGCTAAACTTGCATTCTTGCATTTCAAATAAAGATACCAAGAGAATAAAGAAAATTTGATAATAGGAGTAAATTAGAAAGTTGCTTAAAATTCCATGCTCTTTCTGAATCACGAAATAATTTTTTTTTGGTTCAGTGTCCCTTTAAGCAATGTCGTTACTACAACCCCATCCCCGAAAACACGCCCAGCAGTTGAGTTGTACCACCCAGGCGCCCGTTGAGGTTACATGCAATTTGTATTTAATATTTTATCATTTATTCCTTTGTTAATTGCTAGATTCTGCTTTATTAGTAGTTTGAATATAAGAATGACATTTGGTTTACGCTATTAATACTGTTCCCATTTTATGGATTAATGTTAATGGATGGAGAATGATACATTTACATACTAATATGTTTTGTTTATGGCTTATTTTGTTATGTCATTAATTTTTCAAGATATTTTATGGCTAGAAAAATGGTTTTGGGTGTTACCATGGCAACCATTTGTGTTGTCTTTGCACCGGGAAATGTTTTAGGTTTTTCGTTTCTCTGTTTAGACAATACCTGGCTAGTCTAATACAGGGGCTGTGACCCCAAACTGTATTTTTTTCCTACAATAAACTGTTTTAGATTAAACAAATCCTGAGTGTACATATACATACATTCTACTTTTGGGCAGTATTGAAATGTTCCTGCACTATGGCGAATGTTTAATTTAATTAGATGAGAGAGTGGATCCAACAGTGATATATTGATATCACACACAAAATAGCATTAGCTTAGCAACATTAACACAGTAGATAGAAAAATAATTAAACAGACCACAACAGAAAGCTATCATTTTATTAATAAAATATGTTTAGGACCTTTACAAAGACTTATTACAACTAGAATAATTCATTAAATAAGAAAATCATAACCTCAAGTTGAAACACCACAAAAGTTGCAAAATCAAAAGCACCATTATTAAGAAAAAAGCAGTATTATAAAACCTTCTCCTTCCAACTGCCCTTTAAGAGAAACAAACAAACCTAAACCTCAGGTTCAAAAATATTCTCAGAATTTATTTATTTTTGCATTACAAAAAAAACCTATAAAACATATTTACAGAAAATCTCGTTCGCATTAGCCTCCTAGAAATGTATACACGTGCACAATATGTACATTGCTTACAGAGCCTCTACAAATGAGTACCCCATTAATTGCACAAGGATGGAGTTATTCCAGGGATTTCTGTTATACCAAATCTCCAACAGAACAAAACATTGTCAATACAATAAAGATATACACTATAAAAAAAACATTTAAGGGACATTTAAGTTTTAAATTAAAAAAAAGGCATTTTTCTGTTTTTTAGCAGAGGTAAGTGATGAATTAGTACATTTTTGTATTTATGCCTGTGATAAATGTGATTGTCCACCAATAGAGTTGTGGGAGGTCTCCTCGTCAGCCAGTGACCAAATTGTTCTTCCTGTTAGTCTTAAAATAAATTTAAACACCTTTACCTTATTAAGGGATACTGAACCCAATTTTTTTCTCTTTAATAATTCAGATAGAGCAAACAATTTGGACCAATTTTCTAATTTACTCCTAATTATACATTTTTCTTCATTATTTTGGTAACTTTATTTAAAAAGCAAGAATGAAATCTTAGGAGACGGCCCATTTTAGGTTCATCACCTGGGTACCGCTTGCAGATTGGTGGCTAAATGTAGCCACCAATCAGCAAGCGCAATCCAGGGTACTGAACCAAAAAATTGTCCGGCTCCTAAGCTTTCATTTCTGCTTTTCAAATAAAGATACCAAGAGAACAAAGAAAAATTGACAATAAGAGTAAAATTATAAAATTGCTTAAAATTGTTTGCTCTATCCGAATCATAAAAGAAAAAAAAAATTGGGTTTAGTGTCCCTTTAACCTCTTAACTCAAAAATAGTTTAAATTGTGTTCTTGTGATATTCATTAAAAAATTATTATTTATAATACGTGGGCACATTCAAAGCTTAATTAATCAAGATGTTTGGGGATTAAAGATTCTCCAGTTACTTAAACAGAATGGAAGACGGGAACACCCAAATATATTTATAAATATCATTTTGGATAAGACCTATCCACTCCTATGAAACTGTACATATATACAAATCTACCAAATCAATACACAACAGGATAGGAATGACAATTTATTTAGTAAGTTCTATAGTTAAAAGGGACACTCAAGTCAAAACCTTTTATGATTCAGATAGAACAAGCAGTTTTAAGATACTTTCCAATTTACAGGAAGTTACAGATGAATAGGAAAACGTGGCAGTACAGACTCTAAAAAGATGTCAAATTTAGGATCATAATTTCACCATACAAAATGTATGAAAATATTTGTCTTTAAAGGAACTTTAAACCCAAAATGTTTCTTTCATGGTTCAGATAGAGAATACAATTTTAAACAACTTTCCAATTTACTTCTATTAACTAATTTGCTACATTCTTTAGATATCCTTTGTTGAAGAAATAGCAATGCACATGTTTGAGCCAATCACACAAGTCATCTATGTGCAGCCACCAATCAGCAGCTACTGAGCCTATCTAGGTAGTTTTTTCAGCAAAGGATAGCAAGAGAATGAAACAAATGAGATAATATAAGTAAATTAGAGAGTTGTTTAAAATTGCATGCTCTTTCTGAATCATAAAAGAAAAAATTGGATTTGATATCATGTCCCTTTAATATGATACTTCCTTAAAGGGACAGGAAACTCCAAAATTTTCTTTCATGATTTTGATAGAACAAACTATTTTAAACAACTCTCCAATTTATTTCTATTATCAAAATTTACTTCACTCTCTTATTATCCTTTGCTGAAGAAACAGTATTGAACTATTGGCAGCTAGCTGGACACATCTAGTTAGCCAATCACAAGAGACAAATGTGTGCAGGCACCAATCAGCAACTAGCTCCCACTAGAGTAGGATATGCGTGTATTCTTTTTTAACAAGGGATAACAACAGAACGAAGCACATTTGAAAATAATTTAAAAGTGTCTTAAAATTACATGAGCTGTCTGAATCACACAAGTTTATTTTTGACGTTTCTATCCCTTTAAAGGGATATCAGTGTGGAAAAATAAAAAACGTTCTTATGGTGGCGTTGCTTGCACAGAACTGTGTGTTTGTCCTTTTATAGTTCACTCCAGAACAGCAATGCACTACTGGGAGCTAGCTGAACACATTTGGTGATCCAATGACAAGAGACAGTTGTGAGTAGCCTCCAATCAGCAGTAAGCTCTCAGTAGTGCATTGTTGCTCCTGAGCCTACCTGGGTATGCTTTTCAACAAAGCATACCCAGGTAGGCTCAGGAGCAACAATGCAGTACTGGGAGCTAGCTGAACACATTTGGTGAGCCAATGACAAGAGACAGTTGTGAGTAGCCTCCAATCAGCAGTAAGCTCTCAGTAGTGCATTGTTGCTCCTGAGCCTACCTGGGTATGCTTTTCAACAAAGCATACAAAAGAGAATAAAGTTTATTGTATAATAGAAGTAAATTGTTTATTTGATTAGCTCTGTCGAGAACAATTAGGGTCATATATAGGGCATGATTAGCTTGTACTTTCAACTCTCAGAATTGGAGGGGAAACAAGTAACTGTTTTTTTTTACAATGTATAATTTTATGTTGCAATCTTAAATTGCTTCAGGTCGGTTTAAATGAAAAACATAATTTATGCTTACCTGATAAATTCATTTCTCCTGTAGTGTAGTCAGTCCACGGGTCATCCATTACTTATGGGATTATATCTCCTCCCTAACAGGAAGTGCAAGAGGATCACCCAAGCAGAGCTGCTATATAGCTCCTCCCCTCTACGTCATACCCAGTCATTCGACCGAAACCAAACGAGAAAGGAGAAAACTATAGGGTGCAGTGGTGACTGGAGTTTAATTTAAAATTTAGACCTGCCGTAAAAAACAGGGCGGGCCGTGGACTGACTACACTACAGGAGAAATGAATTTATCAGGTAAGCATAAATTATGTTTTCTCCTGTTAAGTGTAGTCAGTCCACGGGTCATACATTACTTATGGGATACCAATACCAAAGCTAAAGTACACGGATGATGAGAGGGACAAGGCAGGAACATTAAACAGAAGGAACCACTGCCTGAAGTACCTTTCTCCCAAAAACAGCCTCCGAAGAAGCAAAAGTGTCAAATTTGTAAAATTTTGAAAAAGTGTGAAGTGAAGACCAAGTTGCAGCCTTGCAAATCTGTTCAACAGAGGCCTCATTCTTAAAGGCCCAAGTGGAAGCCACAGCTCTAGTAGAATGAGCTGTAATCCTTTCAGGAGGCTGCTGTCCAGCAGTCTCATAGGCTAAACGTATTATGCTACGAAGCCAAAAAGAGAGAGAGGTAGCCGAAGCTTTTTGACCTCTCCTCTGTCCAGAATAAACGACAAACAGGGAAGAAGTTTGACGAAAATCTTTAGTTGCCTGTAAATAAAATTTCAGGGCACGGACGACGTCCAGATTGTGCAGAAGTCGTTCCTTCTTTGAATAAGGGTTAGGGCACATTGATGGAACAACAATCTCTTGATTGATATTCTTGTTAGTGACTACCTTAGGTAAGAACCCAGGTTTAGTACGCAGAACTACCTTATCTGAATGAAAAATCAGATAAGGAGAATCACAATGTAAGGCCGATAACTCAGAGACTCTTCGAGCCGAGGAAATAGCCATTAAAAACAGAACTTTCCAAGATAACAGCTTGATATCAATGGAATGAAGGGGTTCAAACGGAACACCTTGCAGAACGTTAAGAACTAAGTTTAAGCTCCACGGCGGAGCAACAGTCTTAAACACAGGCTTAATCCTAGCCAAAGCCTGACAAAAAGCCTGAACGTCTGGAACGTCTGCCAGACATTTGTGTAAAAGGATAGACAGAGCTGAGATCTGTCCCTTTAACGAACTAGCAGATAAACCCTTTTCTAAACCTTCTTGTAGAAAAGACAATATCCTGGGAATCCTAACCTTACTCCATGAGTAACTCTTGGATTCGCACCAATATAAGTATTTACGCCATATTTTATGGTAAATTTTCCTGGTAACAGGTTTCCTAGCCTGTATTAAGGTATCAATCACTGACTCCAAGAATCCCCGCTTTGATAGAATCAAGCGTTCAATCTCCATGCAGTCAGCCTCAGAGAAATTAGATTTGTATGTTTGAAAGGACCCTGAATCAGAAGGTCCTGTCTCAGAGGCAGAGACCATGGTGGACAGGACGACATGTCCACTAGATCTGCATACCAGGTCCTGCGTGGCCACGCAGGCGCTATTAGAATCATCGATGCTCTCTCCTGTTTGATCCTGGCAATCAATCGAGGAAGCATCGGGAAGGGTGGAAACACATAAGCCATGTTGAAGACCCAAGGTGCTGTCAGAGCATCTATCAGTACCGCTCCCGGGTCCCTGGACCTGGATCCGTAACAAGGAAGCTTGGCGTTCTGGCGAGACGCCATGAGATCCAGATCTGGTTTGCCCCAATGATGAAGCAGTTGGGCAAACACCTCCGGATGAAGTTCCCACTCCCCCGGATGAAAAGTCTGGCGACTTAGAAAATCCGCCTCCCAGTTCTCCACGCCTGGGATGTGGATCGCTGACAGGTGGCAAGAGTGAGACTCTGCCCAGCGAATTATCTTTGAAACTTCCATCATCGCTAGGGAACTCCTTGTTCCTCCTTGATGGTTGATGTAAGCCACAGTCGTGATGTTGTCCGACTGAAACCTGATGAACCTCAGAGTTGCTATCTGAGGCCAAGCCAGAAGAGCATTGAGAACTGCTCTTAATTCCAGAATGTTTATTGGAAGGAGTCTCTCCTCCTGAGTCCATGATCCCTGAGCCTTCAGGGAATTCCAGACTGCGCCCCAACCTAGAAGGCTGGCGTCTGTTGTTACAATCGTCCAATCTGGCCTGCGGAAGGGCATCCCCTTGGACAAATGTGGCCGAGAAAGCCACCATAGAAGAGAATCTCTGGTCTCTTGATCCAGATTTAGCAGAGGGGACAAATCTGAGTAATCCCCATTCCACTGACTTAGCATGCACAATTGCAGCGGTCTGAGATGCAGGCGCGCAAAAGGTACTATGTCCATTGCCGCTACCATTAAGCCGATTACCTCCATGCACTGAGCCACTGACGGGTGTTGAATGGAATGAAGGACACGGCAAGCATTTAGAAGTTTTGATAACCTGTCCTCCGTCAGGTAAATTTTCATTTCTACAGAATCTATAAAAGAGTCCCTAAGAAGGGAACTCTTGTGAGTGGCAATAGAGAACTCTTTTCTACGTTCACCTTCCACCCATGTGACCTTAGAAATGCCAGAACTAACTCTGTATGAGACTTGGCAGTTTGGAAACTTGACGCTTGTATCAGAATGTCGTCTAGGTACGGAGCTACTGCTATGCCTCGCGGTCTTAGTACCGCCAGAAGAGAGCCCAGAACCTTTGTAAAGATTCTTGGAGCCGTAGCTAACCCGAAGGGAAGAGCTACAAACTGGTAATGCCTGTTTAGGAAATAACCTTAGATACCGGTAATGATCCTTGTGAATCGGTATGTGAAGGTAGGCATCCTTTAAATCCACTGTGGTCATGTACTGACCCTCTTGGATCAAGGGTAGGATAGTTCGAATAGTTTCCATTTTGATGTTTAGGATCTTTAAGTCCAAGATTGGTCTGAAGGTTCCCTCTTTTTGGGAACCACAAACAGATTTGAATAAAACCCTTGTCCGTGTTCCGACCGCGGAACTGGGTGGATCACTCCCATTAGTAAGAGGTCTTGTATACAGCGTAGAAACGCTTCTTTCTTTATCTGGTTTGCTGACAACCTTGAAAGATGAAATCTCCCTTGTGGAGGAGAAGCTTTGAAGTCCAGAAGATATCCCTGAGATATGATCTCCAACGCCCAGGGATCCTGGACATCTCTTGCCCAAGCCTGGGCGAAGAGAGAAAGTCTGCCCCCCACTAGATCCGTTTCAGGATCGGGGGCCCTCACTTCATGCTGTCTTAGGGGCAGCAGCAGGTTTTCTGGCCTGCTTGCCCTTGTTCCAGGACTGGTTAGGTTTCCAGCCCTGTCTGTAGCGAGCAACAGTTCCTTCCTGTCTTGGAGTGGAGGAAGTTGATGCTGCTCCTGCCTTGGAGTTACGAAAGGCACGAAAATTAGACTGTTTAGCCCTTGGTTTGGCCCTGTCTTGAGGCAGGGCATGGCCCTTACCTCCAGTAATGTCAGCGATAATTTCTTTCAAACCGGGCCAGAATAATGTCTGCCCTTTGAAAGGAATATTAAGCAATTTAGATTTAGAAGTCACGTCAGCTGACCAGGATTTAAGCCACAGCGCTCTACGTGCTTGAATGGCGAATCTGGAGTTCTTAGCCGTAAGTTTGGTTAAGTGTACTACGGCATCAGAAATAAATGAATTAGCTAGCTTAAGGACTTTAAGCTTGTTTATAATCTCATCCAATGGAGCTGTGCTAAGGGTCTCTTCCAGAGACTCAAACCAGAATGCCGCCGCGGCCGTGACAGGCGCAATGCATGCAAGGGGTTGTAATATAAAACCTTGCTGAACAAACATTTTCTTAAGGTAACCCTCTAACTTTTTATCCATTGGATCTGAAAAAGCACAGCTATCCTCCACCGGGATAGTGGTGCGCTTAGCCAGAGTAGAAACTGCTCCCTCCACCTTAGGGACCGTCTGCCATAGGTCCCGTGTGGTGGCGTCTATTGGAAACATTTTTCTAAATATAGGAGGGGGTGAAAAAGGCACACCGGGTCTATCCCACTCCTTGTTAACAATTTCTGTAAGCCTTTTAGGTATAGGAAAAACGTCAGTACACGCCGGTACTGCAAAATATTTATCCAGCCTACATACTTTCTCTGGAATTGCAACAGTGTTACAATCATTCAGAGCCGCTAATACCTCCCCTAGTAATACACGGAGGTTTTCAAGCTTAAATTTAAAATTTGAAATGTCTGAGTCCAGTTTACTTGGATCAGATCCGTCACCCACAGAATGAAGCTCTCCGTCCTCATGTTCTGCAAATTGTGACGCAGTATCAGACATGGCTCTATTATTATCAGCGCACTCTGTTCTTACCCCAGAGTGATCGCGTTTACCCCTAAATTCTGGCAATTTAGATAGTACTTCAGTCATAACATTAGCCATGTCTTGCAAAGTGATTTGTATGGGCCGCCCTGATGTACTTGGCGCCACAATATCACGCACCTCCTGAGCGGGAGGTGAAGGTACTGACACGTGAGGAGAGTTAGTCGTCATAACTTCCCCCTCGTTGTCTGGTGATAATTTCTTTACATGTAAAGATTGACTTTTATTTAAAGTAGCATCAATGCAATTAGTACATAAATTTCTATTGGGCTCCACATTGGCCTTTAAACATAGTGAACAAAGAGATTCATCTGTGTCAGACATGTTTAAACAGACTAGCAATGAGACTAGCAAGCTTGGAAATACTTTTCTAAATAAATTTACAAGCAATATAAAAAACGCTACTGTGCCTTTAAGAAGCACAAAAAGCTGTCACAGTTGAAATAACAATGAACCAAAATAGTTATAGCAACCAATTTTTCACAGTAAATGTATTAAGTTAGCAAAGGATTGCACCCACCAGCAAATGGATGATTAACCCCTTAATACCCAAAACGGATAACAAATTAATAATTAACGTTTTTATCACAGTCAAAACACACTGTCACAGGTCTGCTGTGAGTGATTACCTCCCTCAAAACTAGTTTTGGAGACCCCTGGGCTCTGTAGAGACGTCCTGGATCATGGAGGAAGAAATAGGAAGACTGTGACTAAATTTTTACTGCGCAATAAAGCGCTAAAATAGGCCCCTCCCACAACAGTGGGGAAGCTCAGTAAACTGTTTTTATTCAGAAACAAACGACAGCCATGTGGTAAAAATCATGCCCATAAAGTTTTATCACCAAGTACCTCAGAAAAAACGATTAACATGCCAGTAAACGTTTTAAAATGAAAATTATGAAGTGTTATTAATAAGCCTGCTGCTAGTCGCTTTCACTGCAGTGCAGGCTCAAATATTACTTTAATATAGACAATATTTTCTTAGTGAAATTCCATTCCCCAGAAATACCTCAGAGTATACATACATACATACATATCAGCCTGATACCAGTCGCTACTACTGCATTTAAGGCTGCACTTACATTACATCGGTATTAGCAGTATTTTCTCAGTCAATTCCATTCCTTAGAAAATAATTTACTGCACATACCTCCTTGCAGATGGGCCCTGCCTGCTATCCCCTGTTCTGAAGTTACCTCACTCCTCAGAATGGCCGAGAACAGCAAGTGGATCTTAGTTACGACCGCTAAGATCATAGACAAACTCAGGTAGATTCTTCTTCTAATGCTGCCTGAGAAGAAACAACACACTCCGGTGCCGTTTAAAATAACAAACTTTTGATTGAAGAAATAAAAACTAAGTTTAACACACCACAGTCCTCTCACACGTCCTATCTATTAGTTAGGTGCAAGAGAATGACTGGGTATGACGTAGAGGGGAGGAGCTATATAGCAGCTCTGCTTGGGTGATCCTCTTGCACTTCCTGTTAGGGAGGAGATATAATCCCATAAGTAATGGATGACCCGTGGACTGACTACACTTAACAGGAGAAAAGGTAAAGTAACATCGATAACAATACATGTAGGAAAGAGAACTCAATACATGTAGGAAAGAGAACTTAGAAATCTGAATTTATGAATATTTTTACAAATGTAGAAATGACATCAAAAACAAAGAACAGCCGCCAAACAAGTAATCTCTAATAATATAAAGAAATGCGGTAATAAAAAATACTTACAAAGTTAAACAATATGTATATAGTAATCTTACACAGCTGAACCAGAATCATGTCCCAAAATATGGCTTATATTGTGCGCAGGACGGTTTGAGGACTGTTTTGAAGAATCAGATGTTGAAGAATGTGATATAGAAAGTAGAGGGGACATGGCTGACCCATCTGCTGGAAGTGCAGTGGCAATTTCAGGGAACAGAGAGGTCAAGTTGAAGTTAGACAGGTGAGGTGGGTTAGTCATATGCATTGGAGGCATCTCTGGGAGTAGTGGGAAGGTAGTTTGAGAGAAGCCTACTGGTCGGGGTGGAGATAATATAGAGCCAAATCTGTTGTTTAATCCTGAACTGTTGGGTTTTTCAGTACTTGGGTTTGGAAACATTTGATTGGAGAAATAAGGGATTGTAATATCATTGGATAAGCTAGGATGAGCAGGAGAATATGGGGGATAAAAAGATGGTAGTGTATTTTGGGGATCCACAGGGATAAGGGCTGGTGTGCGGGTGGCAGCAGTCTGAGTAACAGGAGGTATAAAGGATGTATTTGCATTTATTGGGGGGTTCATGGTGCCATCAGGAATAAAAGAAAACCCAAAGTTTTGAGTCAGTGTATGCTGGTCAGCAGTGGGATTGTCACTGGAAACTTGTGGGCTGTCAGGCATAAAACGAACAATACCAGGTCTTTTCTCAGGTACAGGCTGCTGCCGTCCAAGTATCATACTGCGAGGACCAGGTAAAGGAAGGTGTGGCAAAGATGGGTCAAACATGTTTCCATGCCTTTGGTTATTAGTCCTGTTTCGTTCAGGCTGCTGTAACTTAGTGTCTACCTCATCCTGTAAAGGATGTCTTGAACGCTGTGTTACTAAAGGATTACCATGTCTTAAAGTTTGCCTCTGATCAGCATTTCCATGGGAAATAGACTGATGTGTTATAGAAGGATGGACCACGCCATGCATGTTGATCGAAACTTGAATATTTAAATGATTCTTTGCGCCCTGGCTGTCTGTTGGCCGCATGACTGACTTTTGCATTGTAACATGAGGACTTGTATTTCGGCCCTGAATATCTCCAGAGGTGGAAGAACTGGAGAATGGAATATTAATAGAGTTGTTCCTTGAGTTTACCTGTCCCATTGCCAAATCACAGCTTTCCCTGTTTTGACCATCACTGTCTCTCCGAAGATGTACAGAATCACGGTTGGGAGGACAGCTATATTCAATACCAGAGGATGAATTGTAGGGTGCATTTCTTGTATGACTGGAAAGTGACCTCTGATTTGTACCAACCTGCTCTCCAATGTGTGGTGCTAACAAGCTTTGCATAAAGCTCTGGTGACATGCATTTTCATTATCTCGTATAGGAAGGGTACTAGCTATAGGAACATCTTGCACAGGCTGATATGGTAGGTGCTTTTGTCGATCCATGGGTGGATTTGAATTCTGAGTAATTCTGTAACTTTGTGCTTGCATAACCCTCATTGATGATGGAAGAGCATTTCTATCATTTCTTGAAGTCTGAATGTCAAAGGATCCTGGCTGCTGTTGGTTAGAACCACTTGGTTTAAATGTCTGGCAATCAGGGAGACGCTGGGTATCATTATTTATGGAGTGGTCTACAGGTAATCGACCTTGCATGGCATGAATGGACAATTTATTCCTAGAAATATCTAAATATTTCCTCATTTCTATTTGTTCGGAGACTCTGGAACCTTGAACAGATATTCCCATTCGTTGCTCTGAATTGGAAGTGCTTTTTCCTATAAGTGCTTCAGCAGAATAACTTGACACTCTATTCCTTTCCTGTCTATGTGGGGAACATGTCATATTCGTTGACCTGGAAACAACACTTGGCTGGGAAACCATCTGTTGCTCTAAGCTCCTTGAGGTCATAAGCCTTTGGACTTGAGTGTGGTCAGATAAGTGCTCTGAAGAAACTACTGTCCCTTGCGGTCTGCTACCAACTTCCTGTTGATGAAGGATATCCTGAGTGATGTGGCTTTGTGTATGAGTACCATGGTGGCTGCGACTGTTCGAGCTGTTATCACATGACTTCTCTTGCTGGGAAGAACTGAAGTGAGGAGGCATTTGTTGCTGCATCTGCTGGTGGTGACTGTGGGGCTGATTACTTTTCTGATGGTTTTGTTCAGAAAGCTGATGTTTCTGCTGTAAGGTCAAACGGGCAGACTGGCTTCCTTGTACAGGACCTCGCTTCTTCTGCATTTGAACATCTTGTTGTATCAGTCTTTGTTGGGATACATTATGAGCCTGCAGGAGTACTGAATTTTCTGTATGGGAGACATGGTGGTGCTGCTGATACAAATGATGCTCTCTTAAATGCCCGGTCTGTTGTTGTTGCTGCTGCTGTTTTAAGTACTGATTGTTACTGTGAAGTATAGATACATGCTGACTAGTAGTATGCTGCTGTAAAGGTTGGAGATGTTGACTTCCCATATGTGCCTGCTGCTGATCCGAGATGGAAGGCTGAGAATTGCAACGCATATCTCCTTGTCTTATGTTTGAGTTTACAAAACTGCTATTTGATGGAAAGAGTGTGCCAAGTCCATCTCCATGACTTTGACTATTTCCAGAAACAGATGAAGAGTTAGAAGGAACATGGTTAATTAACATTTGATTGTCCTCTGCAAGACTTTCGATCCTCATAGGAGCTTGACACAGCTTTTGTTGTTTGGCTGTTGAAAGTAATACATCTTCATGAGCTGGGCGCTTATTCGATTCTTTTCGACTCTCATTACTTGGCTTTAAAAGGGTCTGTGTTAACCGAGGAGCTTGCATTACTGTGGCCCTCAAAGAATGTATCTGCCCTTGGGAATATTCGTGCATGATAGATGACCCTTGGGACTGGTTTCCATAAGTGCTTGATGACATAGACATATTAGCTGATGCAGACATGGTCACTTGTGAAGATGACTGTGATACATCTGCACAGTTTACAATTGCATGAGATCCACCATTCTGATGTATTAAATTATTTATGCTCAGACTGGTCACACTTTGTGACTGAGATGTTGAAATCTGCACAGAAAGGTTTGCTGCACTAACCCCTGCTGTACAATTATTTTTTTGTTCTGAACGATCATTAACATTAAGCAGACTTGAATCAAAGGAATTGGATGATGGTACTTGAATATCCAAACTTTCTTTTGCTGTAGTGAAAGAATTCTGAGAATCATTTGTCAAACTTTCAGCTCCAGCAGCCCCAGAAATGGAACCCCCCGTATCTGTCTGTATACTGGCCCTTCCTTTTGCAATGCTTTCCTGGTCAAAAATGGCTCTTGCAGCTACAGCTACTATGTCATTTTGTTCTGTAAAACTACAACCGCTAAATGTTGACACTGATGATGAATGGTTAGAAATTACTTCTCTGCTGGTATCTGGCAACATAGATGCCACTGAAAAATTACGACCACTTCCAGAGTTTGTGGACATCGGAGATTCTGTCTGTCTACTAGTAACACACGAGGTGCTAGCAACTATTTCTTGTTCAGAAACACAAGGCTGTTGTTGGGAAGCATTAACTTCACTATTTATAACCAATGTATCTTCTTTAGTATGATTATTGATCATAGATTCTTTATTACAAATATTTTCCAACATTTTTACAGAAGGCAATTTCTCTTTTGGTTCTTCAGACAGAATCTGTGCTTCCAATACGTCTGTTGCAGTTAGGGTTGTAGAATCATCCCGGATACAACATTGTTGTGAACCATTAATTTCTGTACTTTCATCTGTGCATACTGACGTGTGAACAGATGCTCCAACGATCAAAGAGTCTTGAATAGGAGAGTCATTCAAGGATAAAGAGGAAACGCTGGTCACAACACAAGCCTTAAAGCACTCTGACTCTATGGAATGGGGCAGTTGCTCACTCTGAGTAACACTAACATCAGTGCTAGAAGCAAGCTCTCCAGAGTCTGAATAACCAGCAGAAAGTTGTTCTTTTGTTGCAGTACCAGTGGATACATTTGCTTCTATACTGGACTTTAGTGCTGTTGAAGTGCTTGTTTCAGGAATTGTGTCAGGTGGTGTCAATTTTGGCAAATGCGAATCAAACACTATTTCCTTCTCTTGTCTCACAGTATCGGTAACGTTTTCTGGCTGACCCTGAACCTCTTCATTTGACAGCTTTGTAGTTTCTACACTCATATTATCCGATTTACTTGTTTTATTGGTTGATATGGATTCTTTTTTAGAAGTTGGTCTTTTTGCACTGGGTTTCTTGACAGTTTTTTTTGCCTTTCCATTTAATGATGATACGCTTGTTGGTTTTGCAGAGAATGTCTGGGTTGGATTGGCAGCTATTGGTAATGTTGGTAAACTGTCGGTGATGACAGAGGACAGGTTTGTTCCAGATGCAGACATACAGTTAACTGGAATGTTGGTGGCTGGTAAAGACGCAGCAGGAGGATTAAGTGAAAACTGTAAGCAACTTTGGCCAGCCATCTGTGATATGCTTTGACTAAGGTTGGCTAGGGCACCAAAGGTATTGAGAGCAACATTTGTGTTTGGATCTTCACTGGTAGTTGGTTGAATAATTTGCATTGGGGTTTGATTTGAGGTTCCAACTGAAGGTGTCATTGGCTGCAATGCGAACAACTGCCCATTTAGAGAAATAGTTGGCTGCTGTTGACTTGATGTAGTGCTAGATACAGGGACAGTTTGTGTAGTGTTAGAAGTTGCTAAAGGCATTGGCCTTGGTAATATATGGACAAGGTGTTTTCCACCAAATGTCTGTGGAGCAACTGCATTCTGCATGGTGTTTGATGGACAAACAAGAGGGTTGGCAGAATTAAGAGGCACCATGACAGAGGGTGAAGGCTGAGCAGCCATTAGTGGAAGTGAATTTTGGTTAGGTGCTGTTTGAATTATAACAATTTGTTGTCCAGCTGTTGGCTTGGGAACTTCTGTCCGTAACACAGGTGGGCAAGGAGCTGCATTCTGGGGCTGAAGTAGTATAATGTTCTGATTGGTTGGAGTTTGATTTAAGGCAGGTTGGATTGGCTGAGCCACTTGAATAACTTGCACAGGGGAGTTCAATGGAAGAATATTAGCTGCAGGTTGCGGTTGCGATAGAACAGAAACATGTTGAGATGAAGCCATTTTCACCATAACTTGATCTACCGATTTGACTTCAGGTGGTAAAGGATTGTTCAGTTTTATGCAAGCTGTTGCCTGATTGACAATTAAAGATTCCTTGGAACCTCCTTGTTGCTCTGTTATCATAGGAATGACACTAGAAATCTGGCTCAATGGTTGCACCGTGTTTCCAGCCAATTGCAAAGTTGTCCATGTGGTCTGTGTGTTTCCGTCAGAGGGGATACGTGCTAAGCCACTAATACTTTTTAAATCTGATGCTGTTAAAGTGTTAGAAAGAGACCATCCATTCTCAAAAGAAGAATTTGGAATTTTTGTTACACTAGTTGCTACTTGAATTTCTCCTGCTAAAGTTGCCATTTCTCTTGAAGCATTTGGTAATTCTGGGCTAGATTCAATATGGACACTAGGAAAAATATCCTCAACTACATGTTTCACAGCTTCTGTACAGCTAGTGTTGCCCAAAGAAGATCTCCCCTGACATAAACTTGGAGTCTCCTGTAAGTTTACTGCAGAGACACTGACTTGTGGTGCTTCAGAAATTTGTGGATTTGAGCACATGTTGGTACAAACAGACACAGCGGTTTTAGATATGCACTTTAGGCTTTCACTGACACTTATTATTTCTTCTGTATTCTGGACTTGTAATCCATGTGTGGAAGAACACGGCACTTGGCTTGTTGTTGTTACTGTGATACATGGAGATGAAGAACTGGCAGGGAATGTGACAACATGTTCTCCCTTAGTTGCAGGGACATTAATAGTAGTTGCAGACAGGGAGGTTATAGGAAGACAGAGTGGAGCTTGTTGACTGGATGTGGTTACAGACATAGAACCTTGTTGCCAAGCCTTATCCGTCAAAGGATATACTCCAGTAATAGGTGATACAATGTTGCAAGTCCTCTGCACTGGAACAACATTGGCTGTTTGTTTCTGCAAATTATGACTTACATTAAAAGTTATCCCATGCACAGCTGCACCCTGGTTATTGGACCCCAGGTGGCTCCCATTTAGACAAAGCGGGGTCTTTTGAACTTGGTCTGCAGAAACAACCAAGGCATTTTTAGAATGTTTTCCTTTCCAATGCAATGTGGGATCATCATAAAGACAGATGTCATTGCTTTTTAGTAGTTCAATGTAACGAGCATTTTCTTTTTGTAGGTCTTCCAGGTCCTTTCTTAACTTTTTTATTTCATTTGCTTTAAAATAAAATGAAAAAAAGTACAATTAAACATAACTTTGCAGAGTTTAAATTGATAGAAAAATAAACTTTATATATTGTTCACAGCTTTCAGGAATTTCCTATACATTTTTAGCTGGACATAAAAACAAGAAGTTAGTGAACATTTTTATCAAGGAAGCTATCTCAGTGTTTCACTTATAAAATAAAATACTATCTGTAAAATTAAAATTTGGAATGAACCTCTCCGAGACTTGCATCACTTTTACTAGGTAAACGCTCATGAGCATTCCTTGGGGGATCATTTATCCGCATATATTGCAATGTGTATTGTATTAGTGGCTAACACTAAATTTGATATTACAAGTTATAAGCCAGGAAAGACTATTTAGTGCCAAAATCTGGAACAGTACAGATCTACAAACTAGTTCACATGAGCGTCTTCCCACACTAATACTATATAATATTATTGTACTGTAGATAGGATTATAGCGAAAAATTTAATGCAGACAACCTGTTTGTTGTCGATGCAACATCACTTGAAATTTAAAAGGGACATTGTACACAAGATTTTTCTTTGCATAAATGTTTTGTAGACAATACATTTACATAGCCCATCTAGTAGTGTTTTTGTAACAATGTATAGTTTTGTTTATTTTTTTAAGAACATTGTGCTGATTTTCAGTCTCCTAACCAAGCCCCACAGTGTCAGATGTATACATGCGTTTACAGATTACTGCGGGCTCATGTTTATGTTATCTGTCTTTTCATATGTAGGGAAGGCGGGGTGTCTGCACTTATTGTTTTCCCAGCCTCTTTCACTGGGTGTCCCAGCCTAACCTCATAAACAGTGGTAAACTGGGAGCTTTTAAGTTTTTAAAAGGTTTTATACTGGAATTTTAGATCAGTATCTGTGCATATTATTCTTTTTAGTGGTGTCTATTACATGCAGTTATATGAAAATTGGTGTACACTGTCCCTTTTTACAACCCACCCTATGCTCTATCAAAGATAAGTTCAAGAGCAGGGCCTGTCAATCACTAGAAACTACTACATTTTTGGTTGTAGACTGACTCATTTTGTGCCTACACCGGAATGTGTCGGAATCTGCAAATGTGCTTGATAAATTCTCGCTTATGAGATATTCTAGCACTCATAATATTTAACTTTCATGATTCAGAAAGGGCAGGCAGTTTTAAATAACTTTCCTGTTTACTTTAATCATCAAATTTGCTTTGTTCTCTGGTATTCTTTATTGAGGGCTAAACCTAGGTAGGTTCATATGATAAGTTCTAAGCCCTTGAAGGCTGCCTCTTATATTAGTGCATTTTGACCGTTTTTCACAGCTAGACAGCGCTAGTTCATGTCTGTCATATAGGCAACGTTGTGCTCACTCCTGTGGAGTTATTCATGAGTCAGAACTGATTGGCTAAAATAAGTCTGTCAAAAGAATTGAGATAAGGGGGCAGTCTGCAGAGACTTAGATACAAGGTAATCAGAGAGGTAAAACGTATATTAAAAGGGACAGTCAAGTCCAAAAAAAAACTTTCATGATTTAAATAGGGCATGTTAATTTAACCAACTTTCTAATTTACTTTTATCACCAATTTTGCTTTGTTCTCTTGGTATTCTTAGTTGAAAGCTAAACCTAGGAAGTTCATATGCTAATTTCTTAGACCTTGAAGGCCACCTCTAATCTAAATGCATTTTGACAGTTTATCACCACTAGAGGGCGTTGGTTTATGTGTTTCATATAGATAACATTGAGCTCATGAACGTGAATTTACTGAGGAGTGACCACTGATTGGCTAAAATGCAAGTGTCAAAAGAACTGAAATAAGGGGGCAGTTTGAAGAGGCTTAGATACAAGGTAATTACAGAGGTAAAACGTATTATTATAACAGTGTTGGTTATGCCAAACTGGGGAATGGGTAATAAAGGGATTATCTATCTTTTTAACCAATAAACATGTTGGTGTAGACTGTCCCTTTAAACAGAATTACTAACTTTGTGAGAGAACCTACAGATGAGTACTGCAGCAATTTATTAGGCAATGGCCTGTCGTACACAAAAAAAGAACAGTTTAAGACCCTTTTTGCAAGCTTAGTCGTACTTATAGTCCTACAAATAAATACTGCTCCCAAAATGTAATTTATTCATCGCAAGGCTTGACAAATGTATTTTAAATTTAGCCATCAGCCAGAAAATCATGCTGCCAGTTACTCTTATTTTTATTATAGAAGCCAAACAATGGCTTTTGTATTGAGATTTATGAGTACTAAGTGTGTGGTACCCCAAGCGCTATAGAAATGGCCTAAAGATCACTACCGAATAAGTCCCCTAGCGGACTACAAAAGGATAACAGTAAAACAGATATGGAGTGAGCGCTAAAGCAAGCTTAATAGGCTAAAAAGATGATGAATGTAAGGAGGAGATGGTCATTAATAATTCAATGAGCTAAAACGATATAGTACTGATCTCAATAGAAAAAGATGTACAATTTATTAAAATGCATATAGACAAAAACAGGTATTAACATAGAGTTAAAAAACCTAGCATGGATCCATGTAATAGCTAAAATAAGGTATAACAATTTAAATAATGATAAAAACAATGATAAAACCAATCAGATATGAAGTCTGTGAGATCCTCTATAAACTAAGTAGGAGATCCCTTGCTTAGTGTTAATGTAGGTGCAAATATATGTTAACACAGTTAAAACAATAGAAATGGTATCCAGGTACCAAACAGTGATTGAAAAAATGCAATTTACAATTAGTGGAAAAACACAATTACACTGGGTACAAAGTAACAATGTCCAAATTCTAGAGCATCCAATAAATATAAAAAAAATCCAAAAAGCAAAAGTGAAGAATAGTTCCAAATATGAGAGAAAGTTCAAAGTTCAAGTGGAAATTCAAACAGTGGCCAAAGGTGATCCAACTGTGATAAATCAGCAAAACATAAAATCCAATATGTGAAAAAATATATTAGTTATGTACAGTGTAATCCAAAAATAAGTACAAAATCGATCCAAAAATACAAGTAGAGATCCAAAAAATAATAAGAAGTTGTGATCCAAAAATTACATGTAGTGATTAAAAAAATAAAGTCCAAGATAATTGAGAACTCCAAGTTTATGTGGAAAAAACCTCTATCAAATATGTTGTGGATAACAGCAAGAAATCAATAAAAACAAAAAGTAGGTACAAAAATAAAAATATAAAAACGGTCCAAACCTGTGAAAAAACAAAAACAAACAATGGTGCAATAAAGTTTTTACACTTTAAAATATATGAAAATAAGCTCACCAGTAAGTCTGTCTCAACGCGTTTCGGCCTATCGTAAGGCCTTTCTCAAGACAATACTGATGTGTAACTACTGGGAGTTTATATGGGATACCAAGTGATGTGATTGGTGGTGGGTTTGGTGCCAAAAATGGATGCGACACCTCTTCCTGTTTGACCCATTGGATTTTGGGACATAATTGAGCTCTTTTTCTTTTAGTTTAATATTATTATTATTATTATTATATTACTCCTTATATTTACATACCCCAGTGTGTTTAAGAGTTGCCTCCAATTTTTTCATTTCTATAGTCTATTTAAATCAAAATTATATTAACAAAAACCATCAGTGAGTACCGGTACTTCCGGTTTCGTGTATCACTTCCGGTTTTGCTAGGGTCACTTCCGGTTTTGGCGATTTTACTCCCCACTTCCGTTTTAGGTTGTTTAGTATTGGTATGATAAATCCTATGTCACTTATACTTGTAATAGTTTTGGGCATATCTTCAATAATAATGTTGTTATATAGGAGCAAGTTATCAGTTGTAAAAAGCCTAAAATTGTCAGTTATAAACAATGTTGAGCTAATCATATCCAATGTATCAAATGAAATGATAAAGTAATATATTGGTAAAAAATACATGTATTTGAATAAAAATACATATAATAATAAAAATAAAGATAAAAATAAAAGAGCAATGTATGTGAATAATCTCCTAAAATCGTTATTAAAATCATTAATATATAAGTCTGAACTCTAAAGACCTATATATTTGCTCAAACGATGAATGGGAAAAGGGATATATAATCTGAGTTCCATATCGTTGTCAGAAAAAGAGGAGTCCATTCTAAGTTATGGTTTAAGTTTTGCTCCTGCCAAAGGGATGAACAAATTCCAAACATTCATAAATGTAAAGGAATTCGTCAGGAAACTGACGCTAAAGAGATACTTCATGAAGTCACCAAATGAGATGTTTACAACACAACAAAAACATAATGTGGAAGAAAAATACATACATACTGATCTAAAACCTGGGTCAACTTTCTATCCGGTAAATAGCAAAGGATGTGCTATTGAGACATTTGAATCTAATGTATGCAGAGACATTAGAGATTTGAGTTTAAAGAAAACAAACCAAATCAAACAAAATCTATCAAGGTCACAAATAGAGACCATAAAAAAACTGGAAAGAAACCACGAATTGACTATCAAACCAGCAGATAAAGGTGGCGGGATAGTCATAATGGATCGAGAACAATACGAAGGAGAATGTAGAAGGATTCTAAGTGATGCGAAAACTTACCAAAGACTCTGCAATAACCCAACAACGAGGTATAATGAAGAACTAGAAGACTTACTAACTAAGGCAAAGAGTCAAGGAATACTGAACAATAAGGAGTTTAACTACATCAAAGTCACACATCCAATAACCCCGGTATTTTACCAACTACCAAAGATCCACAAGTCCATAAACAATCCACCAGGAAGGCCAATAATATACAGGAATAGGGTCTTTATCCTGTAACCTTTCTGAGTATGTGGACAGGAACCTACAGAAGTATGTGACAAGACTTCCATCATACCTGAGGGACTCTACTCAAGTCCTAGCAACCTTAGAAAATATCGTCTGGGATCCGAAATACATCATGGCTACATGTGATGTTACATCGCTTTATACGAGCATCCCGCATGAAGGCGGGATAGAAGCAGTTAATTCATTCCTCATTAAGGATCAAGAACTACCAGAGGAACAATTCATATTGGAAAGCATTGGTTTTATCCTGAATCACAACTACTTCTGTCATGATAACAAATTCTATAAGCAGCTATGTGGAACAGCAATGGGGACCAGGTTCGCGCCGAGCTATGCAAATTTGTATATGGGTAAATGGGAACAGATTTTCTGGGACTCATGCCCAGCCGGCGCGGACCTGGTCCTCTACTCCAGATATATCGACGATATATTGATAATCTGGAGAGGTTCACTGGAAGATCTAGAGTACACATTTGATGTAATGAACAAAAACAAAATGAACCTGAGATTCACGTATGAACATAGATCCACTAGGATCAATTTTCTTGATCTGACCATTGAAATCAACAACATACCAACATACCAAAGGGCCAAATGTTAAGAGTGAGAAAAAACTGCTCTAATACCCTAAAATGGGAAGAACAAGCATGCATACTGAAGCAAAGATTTCTGGAAAGGGGATATACAAAGGAAACCCTAGAAGAGAAAATTGACCAAGTTCGGAAAGTTGACAGAAAGGAACTGATTAAATACAAACCGAAACGTGTACAAGGTGAAGATATGAATACCATAGATGTACCCATGATCACAGAGTACTGTGCGAACAAACACATCATTGAAAAAATCATCAAAAAACACTGGACAATACTAAAGGAGGACAATGTAATTGGTGACAAATTGACAACACATCCGCGATTCAACTATAGGAGGGCTAACAACCTAATAACCTTACTAGCCCCAAGTATTCCAAGAAACAAGACATCAAACATAACAGATTATAAAGGAAATAAGATCAAAGGATTTTTTCCTTGCCCTAGTTGCAAGGCTTGCAAAAATGGTTTAAAAATAAACCAATTCACATCCCACCACAAGGGAGAGCAACACAAAATCCGGGACCTCATAAGGTGCATTGACAAGGGAATAATATATGTCATATTTTGCACCTGTGGCTTACAATATGTTGGACAAACAACAAGAGCCCTCAGAGACAGAATCAGGGAGCATATTTTATGCATAGAAAAGAACAACACAGAGACTCCATTATACAAACACTTTGCAACTAAACATGGAGGCAACATAAAAGATCTCAAATATTTTGGAATTGAGAAGATCAAAAATAGCTGGAGGGGAGGCAACCATGAGAAAAAATTATATCATGAGTCCAAATGGATTTTTACTTTGGATTGTCTGTTCCCTAAAGGGTTGAATCATAAAGAAGACTTATCCCATCTATTGTCTCTTAGAAAAGATTAGACAGATCTAGCCTTATTATTCTAAGTCTATTTTTATTCTGACCGCATGCGTTATCACACTAGCTCTCATTTTTTATAGATCTGAAGAAATCGGTTGGTCTACATATTCCCCCAATTTTTCAGTTTGCATATCCAAATAGGGACTGATGATGATATGCCACTGTATAGTCCATATAAGGTCAAGACGATGTGTATATTAGATCTAAGTACCAAATATGGGGCCAAAATCCCCCATATGACCCTCCGAACATCTAAGACATACTATGTATATATGGTTTTAGACACAAATTTTTAACAAAATAGGTTAACATATTTTGATTCACCATCGGACTTGCACACCATTCTCTTCCCATATAGATACAGTTTTAACATTTTAAAAATGTCCAATTGCTGGATCACACAAATGTTTTGAGAACCAAATGATCCAGATTCCCTGCTTAGTAGGGATACAACCCTACCTCCCCTCAAGAGGACTTTTTAGGAGGTTTTTATGAATACAGACTATTTTATGCAACACTTTGAGACGATTACTTTCACTTTCTTTTGGTCTGACATATATATGGTTTCTCCCTTTTCCCACATGAATGGTTTCTCCCTTACCAACATCAACACTTTCACGAATACAAATAGATCTTTGAGATACCTTTGAACCCACAGATATATATATGTCCCATTCATCGTTTGAGCTAATATATAGGTCTTTAGAGTTCAGACTTATATATTAATGATTTTAATAACGATTTTAGGAGACTATTCAAATACATTGCTCTTACTTTTATTTTTATCTTTATTTTTATTATTATATGTATTTTTATTCAAATACATGTATTTTTTACCAATATATTACTTTATCATTTCATTTGATACATTGAATATGATTAGCTCAACATTGTTTATAACTGACAATTTTAGGCTTTTTACAACTGATAACTTGCTCCTATATAACAACATTATTATTGAAGATATGCCCAAAACTATTACAAGTATAAGTGACATAGGATTTATCATACCAATACTAAACAACCTAAACCGGAAGTGGGGAGTAAAATCGCCAAAACCGGAAGTGACATACCGGAAGTGACCCTAACGAAACCGGAAGTACCGGTACTCACTGACGGTTTTTGTTAATATAATTTGGATTTAAATTGACTATAGAAATGAAAAAATTGAAGGCAACTCTTAAACACATTGGGGTATGTAAATATAAAGGAGTAATATAATAATAATATTAATTAAACTAAAAGAAAAAGAGCTCAATTATGTCCCAGAATCCAATGGGTCAAACAGGAAGAGGTGTCACATCCATTTTTGGCGCCAAACCCACCACCAATCAAATCACTTGGTACCCCATATAAGCTTCCAGTAGTTACACATCAGTATAGTCTTGAGAAAGGCCTTAAGATAGGCCGAAACGCGTTGACACAGACATACTGGTGAACTTATTTTCATATATTTTAAAGTGTAAAAAACTTTATTGCACCATTGTTAGTTTTTGTTTTTTCACATGTTTGGATCGTTTTTATATTTTTATTTTTGTACCTACTTTTTGTTTTTATTGATTTCTTGCTGTTATCCACAACATATTTGATAGAGGTTTTTTCCACATAAACTTGGAGTTCTCAATTATCTTGGACTTTTTTGTTTGAATCACTACATGTAATTTTTGGATCACAACTTATTATTATTTTTTAGATCTCTACTTGTATTTTTGGATCGATTTGTACTTATTTTTGGATTACACTTTACACAACTAATATATTTTTTCACATATTGGATTTTATGTTTTGCTGATTTATCACAGTTGGATCACCTTTGGCCACTGTTTGAATTTCCACTTGAACTTTGAACTTTCTCTCATATTTGGAACTATTCTTCACTTTTGCTTTTTGGATTTTTTTATATTTATTGGATGCTCTAGAATTTGGACATTGTTACTTTGTACCCAGTGTAATTGTGTTTTTCCACTAATTGTAAATTGCATTTTTTCAATCACTGTTTGGTACCTGGATACCATTTATATCGTTTTAACTGTGTTAACATATATTTGCACCTACATTAACACTAAGCAAGGGATCTCCTACTTAGTTTATAGAGGATCTCACAGACTTGATATCTGATTGGTTTTATCATTGTTTTTATCATTATTTAAATTATTGTTATACCTTATTTTAGCTTTACATGGATCCATGCTAGGTTTTTTAACTCTATGTTAATACCTGTTTTTGTCTATATGCATTTTAATAAATTGTACATCTTTTACTATTGAGATCAGTACTATATCGTTTTAGCTCATTGAATTATTAGTGACCATATACTCCTTACATTCATCATCTTTTTAGCCTATTAAGCTTGCTTTAGCGCTCACTCCATATCTGTTTTACTGTATTGAGATTTATGCACAACAGATTTATGATTTTCTCAAGCCCTGGTGAAACATATATGTCGACATGTCGGTGTTCATTTACAGCAGATACGGCATAAATAGATAAATAACAGACCATAAAGACGCTAGTGGTCGAGCGTGCATCTCATTACTGTTAAGACCATTAACTGAGCTGGTAAATTTTGGGATCCCTGATCCTTAAAAGTAATATAGTGTACCACCAATATCCACTCCTGTCGCCAGTCATACATACTCTAAACTTTTAAATCAAAATGATAGAAAAGATTTTTTCTATAAAAAGGATTTTGTCCCTTTTGCATGTGGAATCATCTGTGTGACTTCTAATAACTAGGGGTGTGCATTTGGATCCTTTGTGAGGATTCAAATGAGGAAGAAGGTGGCCGCTCATTCTTGTGAAAGTTCAAAACACTAGGATCTGGATGTGCACAGATTCAAGTGTATTGAACTTTAACAAGAACAAAGGCTACCCCAGAAATAGCCAAATCCCAAAAGGGGCTGCCTTCTTACGCATTCAGATCCTCACGAAGGAACAGAATGCACACCCCTACTAAAATAAATAAATAAATATATATATATATATATATATATATATATATATATATATATATATATATATATATATATATATGTGTGTGTGTGATTCATTCCTTTGATTTCAAACAGATTTTCACCAATTTACACAATCTCTATTTCATACACACCAAGTGCAATATCTATTGTATAAATCCTTACTGTGGTGAAGCACAGTGTGTCTAAAAACCTAAGAGCGTTGTCAGAAACATATATAAGAAAATGTTGGCAAATAATTATTCTGTAATGTAAAAAAAGATGAGCATTTTTTTAGATTATTTATCACAGCTCAAGGGCTAAATTAGCTTGAGATGTTGCTATAACTTGTCATCTAATGAAGCAGGGCTTGAAATACCCAAGAGTCAGGGAGCTACTGGCTCCTAGAAATTTGCTCCTGGCTTAGTTTGGGTTATTCTCCATAGATCTATATACAAATACCACTGTCTCGCCTAAAAGTATCCCTGGCTCCTAAATACTCTTAATGGATCCTAAATTTTAAACAGATTTGTTGACCCCACTGATTTAATCATTCTTTAGTATTATCTAGTGCTACCGGTTTATCATTTTGTTCCATCTGGCTGTTAAGAAGAATCAATTAGTTCAGTGCACAAATAATTTTCTTTTCTATGTCCCAAGTGCACTAAGTGCCAGGGCAGACAGCAGTAAGCGTGAGGAGTAGGGGAGGTGAAGTACTATAAATACACAACTCACCTTGCTCATGGGTCCCTCCATTCAGTAGGAGCTCATCATTTTGCCTCTTCAGCTCATGTATATACTTGAAGGCCTGATCCAGGATCATGTTCTTACTCTGACAAGAGAAATAATTCAGTCATGATAAACTGGATAAAAAAATGGGAGAAAAAACATAATTTATGTTTACCTGATAAATTTCTTTCTCCAACGGTGTGTCCGGTCCACGGCTTCATCCTTACTTGTGGGATATTCTCTTCCCCTACAGGAAATGGCAAAGAGAGCACCCAGCAAGAGCTGTCCATATAGCTCCCCCTCTGGCTCCGCCCCCCAGTCATTCGACCGACGGTTAGGAGAAAAAGGAGAAACTATAGGGTGCCGTGGTGACTGTAGTGTATAAAGAAAGACATTTTTCAAACCTGGTTAAAAACCAGGGCGGGCCGTGGACCGGACACACCGTTGGAGAAAGAAATTTATCAGGTAACCATAAATTCTGTTTTCTCCAACATTGGTGTGTCCGGTCCACGGCGTCATCCTTACTTGTGGGAACCAATACCAAAGCTTTAGGACACAGATGAAGGGAGGGAGCAAACCAGGTTACCTAAACGGAAGGCACCACGGCTTGCAAAACCTTTCTCCCAAAAATAGCCTCCGAAGAAGCATAAGTATCGAATTTGTAAAATTTGGCAAAAGTATGCAGAGAAGACCAAGTCGCTGCCTTACAGATCTGATCAACAGAAGCCTCGTTCTTGAAAGCCCATGTGGAAGCCACAGCTCTAGTAGAATGAGCTGTAATTCGTTCAGGAGGCTGCCGTCCGGCAGTCTCATAAGCCAATCGGATGATGCTTTTCAGCCAAAAAGAAAGAGAGGTAGCAGTAGCTTTCTGCCCTCTCCTCTCACCAGAATACACAACAAACAAAGATGATGTCTGTCTGAAATCCTTTGTTGCTTCTAAATAGAACTTTAAAGCACGGACCACATCTAGATTGTGTAACAAGCGTTCCTTCTTTGAAACTGGATTCGGACACAGAGAAGGAACAACAATTTCCTGGTTAATATTCCTGTTGGAAACGACCTTTGGAAGAAAACCAGGCTTGGTACGTAAAACTACCTTATCTGTATGGAATACCAGATAGGGAGAAGTACACTGCAAAGCAGATAATTCAGAAACTCTTCTAGCAGAAGAAATAGCAACCAAAAACAGAACTTTCCAAGATAGTAACTTAATATCTATGGAATGCATGGGTTTCAAACGGAACCCCCTGAAGAACTGAAAGAACTAAATTTAGACTCCAAGGAGGAGTCATGGGTCTGTAAACAGGCTTGATTCTAACTAACGCCTGTACAAACGCCTGTACATCTGGCACTGCTGCCAGACGTTTGTGTAACAAAACAGACAGAGCAGATATCTGTCCTTTTAAGGAACTAGCTGACAAACCTTTATCCAGACCTTCTTGGAGAAAGGAAAGTATCCTAGGAATTTTAATTTTACTCCAAGGGAATCCCTTGAATTCACACCAACGGATATATTTTTGCCATATCTTATGGTAAATCTTCCTAGTTACAGGTTTTCTGGCTTGAACCAGAGTATCTATGACTGTATCTGAAAACCCACGCTTAGATAGAATCAAGCGTTCAATCTCCAAGCAGTCAGTTGGAGAGAGACTAGATTTGGATGTTCGAACGGACCTTGTACTAGAATATCCTGCCTCAAAAGGTAGCTTCCATGGTGGAGCCGATGACATATTCACCAGGTCGGCATACCAAGTTCTGCGTGGCCACGCAGGGGCTATTAGAATCACTGAGGCCTGCTCCTGTTTGATCCTGGCTACAAGCCTGGGAAGGAGAGGAAACAGTGGAAATACATAAGCTAGGTTGAACGACCAAGGCGCCACTAATGCACTAATGGACCCGTATCGAAGAACCTTTGCGTTCTGGCGAGACGCCATCAGATCCATATCTGGAATGCCCCATAGTTGAGTTAACTGGGCAAAAACCTCCGGGTGGAATTCCCACTCCCCCGGATGAAAAGTCTGCGGAAACTCATTCCTTGAGACAGGTGATCGTGAGACAACCACCAGCGGAGAGAATCCCTGGTTACCTGGTCTACTTGAATCCGGGGAGACAAGTCTGCATAGTCCCCATTCCACTGATTGAGCATGCACAGTTGTAATGGTCTTAGATGAATTCGAGCAAAAGGAACTATGTCAATTGCTGCAACCATCAATCCTACTACTTCCATGCACTGAGCTATGGAAGGCTGAAGAATAGAGTGAAGAACTTGACAAGCGTTTAGAAGCTTTGACTTTCTGACCTCTGTCAGGAAGATCTTCATTTCTAAAGAATCTATTATTGTTCCCAAAAAGGGAACTCTTGTTGACGGAGACAGGGAACCCTTTTCTACGTTCACCTTCCACCCGTGAGATCTGAGAAAGGCTAGAACAATGTCTGTATGAGCCTTTGCTTTGGAAAGAGACGACGCTTGGATTAGAATGTCGTCTATGTAAGGTGCTACAGCAATGCCCCTCGGTCTTAGAACCGCTAGAAGGGACCCTAGCACCTTTGTGAAGATTCTGGGAGCAGTGGCTAAACCGAACGGAATAGCCACGAACTGGTAATGTTTGTCCATGAAGGCGAACCTCAGGAACTGATGATGATCTTTGTGGATAGGAATATGCAGGTAGGCATCCTTTAAGTCCACGGTAGTCATATATTGACCCTCCTGGATTGTTGGTAAAATTGTCCGAATGGTTTCCATTTTGAATGATGGAACTCTGAGGAATTTGTTTAGAATTTTTAGATCCAGAATTGGCCTGAAAGTTCCCTCTTTTTTGGGAACTACAAACAGGTTTGAGTAAAAACCCAGACCTTGTTCCGCTGTTGGAACTGGGTTTATCACTCCCATTTTTAATAGGTCTCCTACGCAATGTAAGAATGCCTGTCTCTTTATCTGGTCTGAAGATAAGCAAGACATGTGGAACCTTCCCCTTGGAGGAAGTTCCTTGAACTCTAGAAGATACCCCTGAGAGACTATTTCTAGTGCCCAGGGATCCGGAACGTCTCTTGCCCAAGCCTGAGCGAAGAGAGAAAGTCTGCCCCCTACTAGATCCGGTCCCGGATCGGGGGCTACCCCTTCATGCTGACTTGGTAGCAGCAGCAGGCTTCTTGGCCTGTTTACCCTTGTTCCAGCCTTGCAATGGTTTCCATGCTGGCTTAGGCTGGGAAGAGTTGCCTTCTTGTCTGGAGGCCGCAGAGTTAGGATTCGGTCCGTTCCTGAAATTGCGAAAGGAACGAAAATTAGATTTGTTCTTAGCCTTGAAAGGCCTATCCTGTGGGAGGGCATGTCCCTTTC
Source organism: Bombina bombina (assembly GCF_027579735.1). Classification (NCBI taxonomy): domain Eukaryota; kingdom Metazoa; phylum Chordata; class Amphibia; order Anura; family Bombinatoridae; genus Bombina; species Bombina bombina. Next base: position 47,882,233 of record NC_069501.1, read on the forward strand.
CACCAGTAATGTCTGAAATAATCTCCTTCAATTCAGGCCCGAAAAGGGTCTTACCCTTGAAAGGAATATTAAGCAATTTATTCTTGGACGACACATCCGCCGACCAGGATTTCAGCTAAAGCGCTCTGCGCGCCACTATTGCAAACCCTGAATTTTTCGCCGCTAACTTAGCCAATTGGAAAGCGGCATCCAAAATAAAGTAATTAGCCAACTTTAGTGCGTGAATTCTGTCCATGACTTCATCATATGGAGTCTCTCGAACCAAAAATACGCTGCCGAGGTGACAGGAATAATGCACGAGATTGGTTGAAGCAGGAAGCCTTGCTGAACAAATATCTTTTTTAGCAATCCTTCCAATTTTTTATCCATAGGATCTTTAAAAGCGCAACTGTCCTCAATAGGAATAGTTGTGCGCTTAGCCAACGTTGACACTGCCCCCTCAACCTTAGGAACCGTTTACCATGCGTCCCTTCTGGGGTCAACAATGGGGAACATTTTCTTGAATATAGGAGGTGGAACAAAAGGTATACCTGGCTTTTCCCACTCCTTAGTCACTATATCCGCCACCCGCTTGGGTATCGGAAAGGCATCAGCGTGCACTGGGACCTCTAAGAATTTGTCCATCTTGCACAATTTCTCTGGAATTACCAAAGAATCACAGTCATCAAGAGTAGTTAGGACCTCCTTAAGCAGGGCGCGGAGATGTTCTAACTTAAATTTAAATTTTACGACATCAGTGTCTGCCTGCTGAGAAACTTTCCTGAATCAGAAATTTCCCCCTCAGACAGGCCCTCCCTCACTGCCAATTCAGATTGATGTGAGGGTATAACTGATAAATTGTCCTCAGCGCCAACCTGCTCATCTTCTGTATTTAAAACTGAGCTGTCGTGCTTTCTAGGGTAGGATGGCAGTTTGGATAACAGATTTGCTATTGAATTATCCATTACTGCTGTTAACTGTTGCATAGTAACAAGCATTGGCGCGCTAGATGTACTAGGTATCGCCTGCGCGGGCAAAACTGGTGTTGACACAGAAGGAGAGGATGAGGAACTATCCCCACTACCTTCATTAGAAGAATCATCTTGGGCAATCTTATTCAATGTGGCAGTACTGTCCATACTTTGTTTGGACGCTATGACACAATTTGCACAAACATTAATTGGGGGAACCACCTTGGCTTTCATACACACAGAACATAAGCCATTTGAAGGTATAGACATGTTAGACAGAATTTGGCAGGCTAATAATGCAATAAAAGCGTTTTTAAAGAAAAGCGTTACTGTCCCTTTAAATAATAAACAGGCACACTTTATTTCTGATATATTGAAAAACAATGAAGGCAATGTCCGATTTTTACAAATTTTTTACCCCAGAGTCCTAATGCCCTGAAAGTATTGCACACCAAGTTTCAAGACTTTAACCCTTAAAATGAGCAAACCGGAGCTATTTGTTCAATTAGACAATTTTAGTACACTACAATCACAGCCACAGCCTTGCTGCGGCCTTTTACCTTCCCTGAGAGTTATTCAGCAATGAAATAAACCTTCCAGAGTCCGTTTTAGGATGACACAGGACCCCTCACATGAAGCTGCATGCACTGCCATGAAAGTAAACTGTGCAATTGAGGCACGAAAACGGGGCCTCCTTCCTCTGAGTGAAGGGGCCTTCCTGACTGAAATAGCCGTCTAACTCAATGCCAGGCGATAAAAAACGTTCCCAAAGTGCTTTTAAGTGCACAAAACACTCTAAATGCCATTAAAATATGAAATAAAACAATCGATTTAGCCCACAATAGTGTCAACCAGTGTATAGCCCATTTGTAAGCCTTAATCTGTTATGAGTCTGAGAAAATGGCTTACTTACCCCTTAAGGGAAAAATGACAGTCTTCTACCATTAGCATGTCTTGTTAGAAATATGACTGATCATACCTTGAGCAGAAAAGTCTGCAAACTGTTCCCCCCAACTGAAGTTCTCTGGGCTCAACAGTCCTGCGTGGGAACAGCAATTGATTTTAGTTACTGCTGCTAAAATCATACTCCTCTTTAAACAGAACTCTTCATCCTTTTTTGTTTTAGAGTAAATAGTACAAACCGGCACTATTTTAAAATAACAAACTCTTGATAGAAGAATAAAAAACTACAACTAACACCACATACTCTTTACCATCCCTGTGGAGATGCTACTTGTTCAGAGCGGCAAAGAGAATGACTGGGGGGCGGAGCCAGAGGGGGAGCTATATGGACAGCTCTTGCTGGGTGCTCTCTTTGCCATTTCCTGTAGGGGAAGAGAATATCCCAGAAGTAAGGATGAAGCCGTGGACCGGACACACCAATGTTGGAGAAAAGGAAATTTATGCTTACCTGATAAATTGATTTCTTCTAAGATACGACAAGTCCACGGATTCATCCTTTACTTGTGGGATATTATCCTCCTGCTAACAGGAAGTGGCAAAGAGCACCACAGCAGAGCTGTCTATATAGCTCCTCCCTTGACTCCACCCCCCAGTCATTCGACTGAAGGTATAGGAAGAAAAAGGAAAAACTAAAAAGGTGCAGAGGTGACTGAAGTTTTAAACAAAAAAAATATTATCTGTCTTAAATTGACAGGGCGGGCCATGGACTCGTATCTTAGAAGATATCAATTTATCAGGTAAGAATAAATTTCCTTTTCTTCTATAAGATACGACGAGTCCACGGATTCATCCTTTACTTGTGGGATGCAATACCAAAGCTACAGGACACGGATGAACGAGAGGGACAAGACAAATACCTAAACAGAAGGCACCACGGCTTGAAGAACTTTTCTCCCAAAAATACCCTCAGAAGAAGCAAAAGTATCAAATTTTAAAATTTGGAAAAGGTATGAAGGGAAGAAGACCAAGTCGCAGACTTACAAATCTGTTCAACAGAAGCATGGTTTTTAAAAGCCCATGTGGAAGCCACCGCTCTAGTAGAATGAGCTGTAATTTTTTCAGGAGGCTGCTGTCCAGCAGTCTCGTATGCCAAACGGATGATGCTTTTCAGCCAAAAAGAAAGAGAGGTAGCCGTAGCTTTTTGACCTCTACGCTTTCCAGAATAGACAACAGAGAAGATGTTTGACGGAAATCCTTGGTCGCTTGCAAGTAAAACTTCAAGGCACGAACCACGTCCAAGTTATGTAACAGACGCTCCTTCTTAGAAGAAGGGTTAGGACACAGAGAAGGAACAACAATTTCCTGATTAATATTCTTATTTGAAACAACCTTAGGAAGAAATCCAGGTTTAGTACGCAAAACCACCTTATCAGAATGGAATATAAGATAAGGCGAGTCGCATTGTAACGCAGAAAGCTCAGAAACTCTTCGAGCAGAAGAGAAAGCAACTAAAAACAGAACTTTCCAAGATAGAAGTTTAATATCTATGGAATGCATGGGTTCAAACGGAACCCCTTGAAGAACATTAAGAACTAAATTCAAACTCCATGGCGGAGCAACAGGTTTAAACACAGGCTTAATTCTAACCAAAGCCTGACAAAACGTCTGAGACATCTGCCAGACGCTTGTGTAGTAAGATTGACAAAGCAGAAATCTGTCCCTTTAAGGAACTAGCTGATAACCCCTTCTCCAATCCTTCTTGGAGAAAGGACAAAATTCTAGGAATCCTGATCTTACTCCATGAGTAGCCTTTGGATTCGCACCAATAAAATGATATTTACGCCATATCTTATGATACATTTTCCTAGTGACAGGCTTTCGAGCCTGAATCAAGGTATCAATGACCGACTCAGAGAATCCCCGCTTAGATAAAATCAAGCGTTCAATCTCCAGGCAGTCAGCTGCAGAGAAACTAGATTTGGATGTTGGAACGGACCCTGAATGAGAAGGTCCTGTCTCAGTGGCAGTTTCCACGGTGGCAGAGATGACAATTCCACTAGGTCTGCATACCAAGTCCTGTGTGGCCACGCAGGCGCTATCAAGATTACCGAAGCCCTCTACTGTTTGATTCTGGCAATCAGACGAGGTAGGAGAGGAAAAGGAGGAAACACATAAGCCAGGTTGAACGACCACGGTACTGCTAGAGCATCTATCAGTACTGCTTGAGGATCCCTTGATCTGGACCCGTGACAAGGAAGTTTGGCATTCTGACGAGATGCCATCAGATCCAATTCCGGTGTGCCCCATTGATTGCAAACACCTCCGGATGGAGCTCCCACTCCCCCGGATGAAAAGTCTGACGACTTAGAAAATCCGCTTCCCAGTTCTCCCCTCCTGGGATATATATTGCTGATAGATGGCAAGAGTGAGTCTCTGTCCATCAAATTATTTTGGAAACCTCTATCATCGCTAGAGAACTCTTTGTTCCCCCTTGATGATTGATATATGCTACAGTCGTGATATTGTCCGACTGGAATCTTATGAATTTGGCCGAAGCCAGCTGAGGCCACGCTTGAAGCGCGTTGAATATCGCTCTCAGTTCCAGAATATTTATTGGTAGTAGGGACTCCTCCTGAGTCCACACACCCTGAGTCTTCAGGGAATTCCAGACTGCACCCCAGCCCAAGAGGCTGGCGTCCGTCGTCACTATAACCCATGTTGGCCTGCGGAAGCACATTCCCTGGGACAGATGATCCTGTGACAACCACCAATGAAGAGAGTCTCTGGTCTCTAGATCCAGATTTATCTAACTATGTCCATTGCCGCTACCATTAGTCCAATTACCTCCATACAGTGAGCCACTGATGGCCGAGGAATGGAATGAAGTGCTCGGCAAGTGGATAAGATCTTTGATTTTCTGACCTCCGTCAGAAACATTTTCATGTCTACCGAGTCTATTACAGTTTCTAGGAATGAAACTCTTGTCAGAGGAACAAGTGAACTCTTTATGTTCACTTTCCACCCGTGAGTTCTTAGAAAAGCCAACACGATGTCCGTGTGAGATTTGGCTAGATGGTAAGTTGACGCCTGAATCAAAATATCGTCCAGATAGGGCGCCACTGCTATGCCCCACGGCCTTAGAACCGCCAGAAGGGACCCTAGCACCTTTGTGAGAATTCTGGGAGCTGTGGCCAATCCAAAAGGAAGGGCCACAAACTGGTAATGTTTGTCCAGGAAGGCGAACCTGAGGAACTGGTGATGATCTTTGTGGATAGGAATGTGAAGATACGCATCCTTCAAATCCACAGTGGTCATTATATTGACCCTCCTGGATCATTGGTAAAATTGTTCGTATGGTCTCCATCTTGAACGAGAAATTTGTTTAGAGTTTTGAAATCTAAAATCGGTCTGAATGTTTCCTCTTTTTTGGGAACCACGAACAGATTGGAGTAAAACCCCTTCCCTTGTTCTAATTTTGGAACTGGGCTGATTATACCCATGGTATATAGGTCTTCTACACAGCGTAAGAACGCCTCTCTTTTTGTCTGGTTTACAGACAAATATGAAAGATGAAATCTCCCCCTTTGGAGAGAATCCTTGAATTCTAGACGATACTCCTGGGTCACAATTTCTAATTCCCAGGAATCCTGAACGTCTTTTGCCCAAGCCTGAGCGAAGAGAGAAAGTCTGCCCCCTACTAGATCCGGCCCCTTCATGCTGTTTTGGTAGCAGCAGCGGGCTTCTTGGCCTGTTTAACTTTATTACAGGTCTGGTTAGGTCTCCAGAATGACTTGGATTGAGCAAAGTTCCCCTCCTGCTTGGGGGCGGATAAGGAAGTAAAGGGACCGCCTTTAAAGTTTCAAAAGGAACGAAAAACATAATTTATGTAAGAACTTACCTGATAAATTCATTTCTTTCATATTAGCAAGAGTCCATGAGCTAGTGACGTATGGGATATACATTCCTACCAGGAGGGGCAGTTTCCCAAACCTCAAAATGCCTATAAATACACCCCTCACCACACCCACAAATCAGTTTAACGAATAGCCAAGAAGTGGGGTGATAAGAAAAAAGTGCGAAAGCATATAAAATAAGGAATTGGAATAATTGTGCTTTATACAAAAAAATCATAACCACCACAAAAAGGGTGGGCCTCATGGACTCTTGCTAATATGAAAGAAATGAATTTATCAGGTAAGTTCTTACATAAATTATGTTTTCTTTCATGTAATTAGCAAGAGTCCATGAGCTAGTGACGTATGGGATAATGACTACCCAAGATGTGGATCTTTCCACGCAAGAGTCACTAGAGAGGGAGGGATAAAATAAAGACAGCCAATTCCTGCTGAAAATAATCCACACCCAAAATAAAGTTTAATGAAAAACATAAGCAGAAGATTCAAACTGAAACCGCTGCCTGAAGTACTTTTCTACCAAAAACTGCTTCAGAAGAAGAAAACACATCAAAATGGTAGAATTTAGTAAAAGTATGCAAAGAGGACCAAGTTGCTGCTTTGCAAATCTGATCAACCGAAGCTTCATTCCTAAACGCCCAGGAAGTAGAAACTGACCTAGTAGAATGAGCTGTAATCCTTTGAGGCGGAGTTTTACCCGACTCAACATAGGCATGATGAATTAAAGATTTCAACCAAGATGCCAAAGAAATGGCAGAAGCTTTCTGGCCTTTTCTAGAACCGGAAAAGATAACAAATAGACTAGAAATCTTTCGAAAAGACTTAGTAGCTTCAACATAATATTTCAAAGCTCTAACAACATCCAAAGAATGCAATGATTTCTCCTTAGAATTCTTAGGATTAGGACATAATGAAGGAACCACAATTTCTCTACTAATGTTGTTGGAATTCACAACCTTAGGTAAAAATTCAAAAGAAGTTCGCAACACCGCCTTATCCTGATGAAAAATCAGAAAAGGAGACTCACAAGAAAGAGCAGATAATTCAGAGACTCTTCTGGCAGAAGAGATCGCCAAAAGGAACAAAACTTTCCAAGAAAGTAATTTAATGTCCAATGAATGCATGGGTTCAAAAGGAGGAGCTTGAAGAGCCCCCAGAACCAAATTCAAACTCCAAGGAGGAGAAATTGACTTAATGACAGGTTTTATACGAACCAAAGCTTGTACAAAACAATGAATATCAGGAAGATTAGCAATCTTTCTGTGAAAAAGAACAGAAAGAGCAGAGATTTGTCCTTTCAAGGAACTTGCGGACAAACCTTTATCTAAACCATCCTGAAGAAACTGTAAAATTCTCGGAATTCTAAAAGAATGCCAAGAAAAATGATGAGAAAGACACCAAGAAATATAAGTCTTCCAGACTCTATAATATATCTCTCTAGATACAGATTTACGAGCCTGTAACAGTATTAATCACAGAGTCAGAGAAACCTCTTTGACCAAGAATCAAGCGTTCAATCTCCATACCTTTAAATTTAAGGATTTGAGATCCTGATGGAAAAAAGGACCTTGCGACAGAAGGTCTGGTCTTAACGGAAGAGTCCACGGTTGGCAAGAGGCCATCCGGACAAGATCCGCATACAAAAATCTGTGAGGCCATGCCGGAGCTACCAGCAGAACAAACGAGCATTCCTTCAGAATCTTGGAGATTACTCTTGGAAGAAGAACTAGAGGCGGAAAGATATAGGCAGGATGATACTTCCAAGGAAGTGATAATGCATCCACTGCCTCCGCCTGAGGATCCCTGGATCTGGACAGATACCTGGGAAGTTTCTTGTTTAGATGAGACGCCATCAGATCTATTTCTGGAAGTTCCCACATTTGAACAATCTGAAGAAATACCTCTGGGTGAAGAGACCATTCGCCCGGATGCAACGTTTGGCGACTGAGATAATCCGCTTCCCAATTGTCTATACCTGGGATATGAACCGCAGAGATTAGACAGGAGCTGGATTCCGCCCAAACCAGAATTCGAGATACTTCTTTCATAGCCAGAGGACTGTGAGTCCCTCCTTGATGATTGATGTATGCCACAGTTGTGACATTGTCTGTCTGAAAAGAAATGAACGATTCTCTCTTCAGAAGAGGCCAAGACTGAAGAGCTCTGAAAATTGCACGGAGTTCCAAAATATTGATCGGTAATCTCACCTCCTGAGATTCCCAAACTCCTTGTGCCGTCAGAGATCCCCACACAGCTCCCCAACCTGTAAGACTTGCATCTGTTGAAATTACAGTCCAGGTCGGAAGAACAAAAGAAGCCCCCTGAATTAAACGATGGTGATGTGTCCACCACGTCAGAGAGTGTCGTATAATCGGTTTTAAAGATATTAATTGAGATATCTTTGTGTAATCCCTGCACCATTGATTCAGCATACAGAGCTGAAGAGGTCGCATGTGAAAACGAGCAAAGGGGATCGTGTCCGATGCAGCAGTCATAAGACCTAGAATTTCCATGCATAAGGCTACCGAAGGGAATGATTGTGACTGAAGGTTTCGACAAGCTGAAATCAATTTTAGACGTCTCTTGTCTGTCAAAGACAGAGTCATGGACACTGAATCTATCTGGAAACCCAGAAAGGTTACCCTTGTCTGAGGAATCAATGAACTTTTTAGTGAATTGATCCTCCAACCATGATCTTGAAGAAACAACACAAGTCGATTCGTATGAGATTCTGCTAAATATAAAGACTGAGCAAGTACCAAGATATCGTCCAAATAAGGAAATACCACAATAACCTGTTCTCTGATTACAGACAGAAGGGCACCGAGAACCTTTGTAAAAATTCTTGGGGCTGTAGCTAGGCCAAACGGCAGAGCCACAAACTGGTAATGCTTGTCCAGGAAAGAGAATCTCAGGAACTGATAGTGATCTGGATGAATCGGAATATGTAGATATGCATCCTGTAAATCTATCGTGGACATATAATGCCCTTGCAGAACAAAAGGCAAGATAGTCCTTACAGTTACCATTTTGAATGTTGGTATCCTTACATAACGATTCAATATTTTTAGATCCAGAACTGGTCTGAAGGAATTCTCCTTCTTTGGTACAATGAAGAGATTCGAATAAAACCCCAGCCCCTGTTCCAGAACTGGAACTGGCATAATTACTCCAGCCAACTCTAGATCTGAAACACATTTCAGAAATGCTTGAGCTTTCACTGGATTTACTGGGACACGGGAAAGAAAAAAATCTCTTTGCAGGAGGTCTTATCTTGAAACCAATTCTGTACCCTTCTGAAACAATGTTCTGAATCCAAAGATTGTGAACAGAATTGATCCAAATTTCTTTGAAAAAACGTAACCTGCCCCCTACCAGCTGAGCTGGAATGAGGGCCGCACCTTCATGTGGACTTAGAAGCTGGCTTTGCTTTTCTAGAAGGCTTGGATTTATTCCAGACTGGAGATGGTTTCCAAACTGAAACTGCTCCTGAGGAAGAAGGATCAGGCTTTTGTTCTTTGTTGAAACGAAAGGAACGAAAACGATTATTAGCCCTATTTTTACCCTTAGATTTTTTATCCTGTGGTAAAAAAGTTCCTTTCCCACCAGTAACAGTTGAGATAATAGAATCCAACTGAGAACCAAATAATTTGTTACCCTGGAAAGAAATGGAAAGTAGAGTCGATTTAGAAGACATATCAGCATTCCAAGTTTTAAGCCATAAAGCTCTTCTAGCTAAAATAGCTAGAGACATAAACCTGACATCAACTCTGATAATATCAAAAATGGCATCACAGATAAAATTATTAGCATGTTGCAGAAGAATAATAATATTATGAGAATCATGATCTGTTACTTGTTGCGCTAAAGTTTCCAACCAAAAAGTTGAAGCTGCAGCAACATCAGCCAATGATATAGCAGGTCTAAGAAGATTACCTGAACACAGATAAGCTTTTCTTAGAAAGGATTCAATTTTCCTATCTAAAGGATCCTTAAACGAAGTACCATCTGACGTAGGAATAGTAGTACGTTTAACAAGGGTAGAAATAGCCCCATCAACTTTAGGGATTTTGTCCCAAAATTCTAATCTATCAGACGGCACAGGATATAATTGCTTAAAACGTTTAGAAGGAGTAAATGAATTACCCAAATTATTCCATTCTCTGGAAATTACTTCAGAAATAGCACCAGGAACAGGAAAAACTTCTGGAATAACCACAGGAGATTTAAAGACCTTATCTAAACGTTTACATTTAGTATCAAGAGGACCAGAATCCTCAATTTCTAAAGCAATTAGTACTTCTTTAAGCAAAGAACGAATAAATTCCATTTTAAATAAATATGAAGATTTATCAGCATCAACCTCTGAGACAGAATCCTCTGAACCAGAAGAGTCATTAGAATCAGAATGATGATGTTCATTTAAAAATTCATCTGTATAAAGAGAAGTTTTAAAAGATTTTTTATGTTTACTAGAAGGAGGAATAACAGACATAGCCTTCTTAATGGATTCAGAAACAAAATCTCTTATGTTATCAGGAACACTCTGAACATTAGATGTTGATGGAACTGCAACAGGTAATGGTACATTACTAAAGGAAATATTATCTGCATTAACAAGTTTGTCATGACAATTAGAACAAACAGCTGGAGGAACAGCTACCAAAAGTTTACAGCAGATACACTTAGCTTTGGTAGTTCCAGCACCAGACAGCGATTTTCCTGAAGTATCTTCTGACTCGGATGCAACGTATGTAAGAGAAAAAACAACATATAAAGCAAAATTGATGAAATTCCTTAAATGACAGTTTCAGGAATGGGAAAAAATGCCAAGGAACAAGCTTCTAGCAACCAGAAGCAATGAAAAATGAGACTTAAATAATGTGGAGACAAAAGCGACGCCCATATTTTTTAGCGCCAAATAAGACGCCCACATTATTTGGCGCCTAAATGCTTTTGGCGCCAAAAATGACGCCACATCCGGAACGCCGACATTTTTGGCGCAAAAGAACGTCAAAAAATGACGCAACTTCCGGCGACACGTATGACGCCGGAAACAGAAAAGATTTTTTGCGCCAAAAAAGTCCGCGCCAAGAATGACGCAATAAAATGAAGCATTTTCAGCCCCCGCGAGCCTAACAGCCCACAGGGAAAAAGTCAAATTTTTAAGGTAAGAAAAAAAGATTGATCCAAATGCATTATCCCAAATATGAAACTGACTGTCTGAAAAATAAGGAATGTTGAACATCCTGAGTCAAGGCAAATAAATGTTTGAATACATATATTTAGAACTTTATAAAAAAGTGCCCAACCATAGCTTAGAGTGTCACAGAAAATAAGATTTACTTACCCCAGGACACTCATCTACATGTTTGTAGAAAGCCAAACCAGTACTGAAACGAAAATCAGCAGAGGTAATGGTATATATAAGAGTATATCGTCGATCTGAAAAGGGAGGTAAGAGATGAATCTCTACGACCGATAACAGAGAACCTATGAAATAGACCCCGTAGAAGGAGATCATTGCATTCAAATAGGCAATACTCTCCTCACATCCCTCTGACATTCACTGCACGCTGAGAGGAAAACCGGGCTCCAACCTGCTGCGGAGCGCATATCAACGTAGAATCTAGCACAAACTTACTTCACCACCTCCATAGGAGGCAAAGTTTGTAAAACTGATTTGTGGGTGTGGTGAGGGGTGTATTTATAGGCATTTTGAGGTTTGGGAAACTTTGCCCCTCCTGGTAGGAATGTATATCCCATACGTCACTAGCTCATGGACTCTTGCTAATTACATGAAAGAAATTATTCTATTTGGTCCTGACCTTTACCTCTAGTAATGATCTCCTTTAGTTCAGGCCCGAATAGGGTCTTACCCTTAAAGGGAATAGCTAAAAGCTTGGATTTAGATAACACATCAGCAGACCATGACTTAAGCCATAACGCTCTATGCGCTAAAATGGAAAAGCCTGCATTCTTAGCCGCTAATTTAGCCATTTGGAAAGCGGCATCTGTAACAAAAGAATTTGCTAGCTTGAGAGCCTTAATTCTATCCAAAATATCATCTAATGGGGTCTCAACCTTAAGAGACACCTCTTGAGCCTCAAACCAAAAAGCTGCTGCAGTAGTTACTGGAACAATGCACACTATAGGTTGCAGAAGAAAACCCTGATGAATAAACAACTTCTTTAGAAGCCCTTCTAATTTTTTATCCATAGGATCTTTAAAAGCACAACTGTCCTCAAAAGGTATAGTTGTACGCTTAGTCAGGGTAGAAATAGCTCCCTCCACCTTAGGGACTGTCTGCCACGAATCCCGAATGGTGTCAGATATGGGAAACATTTTCTTAAAAGTAGGAGGGGTAGAGAACGGAATGCCTGGTCTATCCCATTCCTTAGTAACAATGTCCGAAATTCTTCTAGGGACTGGAAAAACAGTGTAAGTAGGGACCTCTAGATATTTATCCATTTTACACAGTTTCTCTGGCGGGATGACAATAGGGTCACAATCATTCAGAGTCGCTAAGACCTCCCTGAGTAACAAGCGGAGGTGTTCAAGCTTAAAGTTAAAGGCCGTCACATTTGAGTATGAGTGAACATCTTTCCTGAATCAGAAAGCTCTCCCTCAGACAGCAATTCCCCCCACCCCCAAATCAGAACACTGTGAGGGTACATCGGAAATGGCCAATAAAGCATCAGAGGGCTCAGCATTTACTCTAATACTTGACCTGCTGCGCTTACCCTGTAAACCTGGCAGTTTAGATAATACCTCTGTAAGGGTAGTAGACATAACTGCAGCCATATCTTGCAGGGTGAAAGAATTAGACGCACTAGAAGTACTTGGCGTCGCTTGGGAGGGCATTAAAGGTTGTGACACTTGGGGAGAAGTAGATGGCATAACCAGATTCTCTTCTGACTGAGAATCATCCTGAGACATACTTTTATCAGCTAAAATATGTTCTTTGCAATGTAAGGCCCTTTCAGAACATGAGGGACACATTTGAAGTGGGGGTTCCACAATGGCTTCTAAACACATGGAAAATTGTCTTTCCTCAATGTGAGACATGTAAAAACAGGCTAGTAATGACCACAAACAGGCTTGAAAACACTTTACTTTGTGAAAAAAATAACAATCTGAAAAAACGGTACTGCACCTTTAAGAGAAAAAAAAAAAGCATACAATTTTTCCAAAACTGCTTTAAAGTGATAAAATTATCTCAATTTTATGATAAATGTATCCCAACTTGCCAGCTAAGATTGCACTACAAGAAAAGGAATACTTAACCCTTAAGGACAAAAAACGTTATACCAAAAACGTTATAATTAAGCAAAAAAAAAAAAAAAAACCTGCACCTCGCCACAGCCCTGCTGTGGCGCCTACCTGCCCTCAGGGGTCTGCAAAATCGGATTAACCCTTCAATTAGGCACAAACTTTCCTGAAAGGCCCACCGGAGCTGGAGCTTGCTGCTTGCATGGGGAATACAACTGCGCAACTGAGGCGCGAAAATAGGCCCCGCCCATCTAACTCGATGTCTCACAGCCTTAAACAATAACCGCACCTGAGTGGTCTAAAAACCTAGCCATGTGGATTCATATACCCATCTAAATGAAGCCATGTGTACCCTCCATTGCCAAAATAAATTAAAATGTTTGCCACAAAAAAACGTAATTTTTTTTTATAAATTTTTTTATTGAGGTTAATAAACGATACAACTATAAGGGAAGCGCAGAGTTTGTAAGTACACAATTAGTGACAAATAAAACCACATCCCAGGAAAAAAGACATTAATATCTAGAGATTACAGTATGTTTTGCAAATAAAAATACATCAATTACGCAGACCATGGTAGAGCCTAAATAATGACAACTTGTATGCAGAGGCCAGGAAACCAGGCATTCTTTATAACAATAAGAAACTGTAATGGGGATAATGTTGATAAAAGGACTATACAGACTCTTTTTTCTGATGGGGGGTATTAGGGAAGGAAAGCAGTGGGCAAGAGCCACTCAGATAAGGGAAAAGAGGGGAAGAGAAGATAAAATGTCTAGTTGTGCTAGTGAGTGAACTATAACATGGAGGGGGAACTAAGTATAGTCATATAGAAGGACTGGTATACGCCAAGGATAAGTATATATAAGTATTCATAGTTAGATCAGGTAACAGATTTGATAATAGGTCAATTATAGACATAGTGCTAAAGGAGAGCTAACAGTGGCTGAGGACCTAACTAATACACTTTAAAATGTGAGATATGGGGTGCTTATAAACTAGGAGTGGGTAGGGTAAAGACCCCAGCCCTCGCATCTAGATAGGGAACCATTAGCCAAAGTTACAATAGCTATCTGTATCAAAATGATAAAGCTCCCAGTTACTCTGATGTGATACTTAGAATATCAATCCAATAAATACAAAAGAGGGGATGATTTGTTAGCACCTTCTATCTACAATATAACACATTCCTTTACTATATGTTAGACTGAAAATTCAACAATAAATTTTCTAAATTTTATACAGCAGCTTTGGATATGAAACTATTAGAGTTATTCTAGAACCACTGAAACTGAATCAAGCCAATAACTGAGGAGGTTAAAGAGTTATCACAGGAGCCAAGGGCGCCAGCATGAATAATGAACGGGGCATCAAGCTCAGAAGAAAAGGGACATACATACATATAAGGATGCACATCAACAGGCAGGGCTCAAAAACATAAATAAGTAAAATAGAGGGGATTGATACTTATGGGGGCAATGTCCAGCGCTTCATATAGGAGGGGAAGTCCTTATAATTAACCCACCCCACACCTGGAGAGTTGGCCTGGATCGGGACAATTAGTCCTGTGAAATTCGGCAGCCCCACTTGGAGGTCAAGTAGCCGACAATCCTTCAAAGATCAGTACTTGGTTTGTTGGTAGTTGTACGCTACTTTTGAACCCATCCGCCATACACCTCTGTCTGCTGAAACGCCACCAGCCACTGCGCCGTTTAATTGTAAAGAGGAACTGCGTCCCTAAGGCCTTATCGCCACCCCAGAGGTCGGCCGCACCATCCAGAGAGACGACCAAGGATAGCCCGGTGGCATACTGTGGCTGATAGAGAAGAGGGCAGGAGGCGGCTATAGGCGGACAGTCAGTTTCCATGTTGCTCAGGACTCGAACGATTACGGGATTCTCTAGACTGCCGCTACTCTGGAAGTCACTGTGTGCTGCGGTGAGGGAATAAGCGCCGGGTCCAGTCAGCAGCAGTTCATGTTCTTGTGAGTAGGAGGCTTCCTGCGGAGCTACCAGTTCCTCTATTTTCAGACCAGGCTGAGGCTCGCAAGTAATGTTTAGTGAGCGGTTTTGCCCATCTAGATTAGATATCTCCTGCTGCGTTGTGAATCCCATTGCTTCTGTCACTCCTGCTAACTCGAGATCCTTCTCACTCTTAGCAAAATGCAGGGTATGGTGTAAGTCCATAAAGTTGCGGTGCATCTGTAGCTACAGCCCCTCCAGCATCAGCTGTATCTGCGCTTGAAAGTCCTCCTCCATGTCTAAGCATAAGGTGTCAATAGTCACTAGCATGAGATTATTATTCCCGGCTGTTAACAAACCGGGGGGTTACAGTGCTGCCGACGGTTACAGTGTAATCCGTGGTATCAAACAATTCTCTGACTTTCCCTCTACTAAGTTCACTATTTATGTGTGAATATAGTTGGATAGGGTAGAGATAACAGCTAAAATGTAGAGTTTATAGTGGGAGCTTCAACATCCTGCGACTTCTCCCGGCTGCGGCTAGGACACGCCCCCCCAAAAAAACATAATTTATGCTTACCTGATAAATTTATTTCTCTTGTAGTGTATCCAGTCCATGGATCATCCATTACTTGTGGGATATTCTCCTTCCCAACAGGAAGTTGCAAGAGGATCACCCACAGCAGAGCTGCTATATAGCTCCTCCCCTCACTGCCATATCCAGTCATTCGACCGAAACAAGCCGAGAAAGGAGAAACCATAGAGTGCAGTGGTGACTGTAGTTTAATAAAAATTTTGACCTGCCTTAAAAAGGACAGGGCGGGCCGTGGACTGGATACACTACAAGAGAAATAAATTTATCAGGTAAGCATAAATTATGTTTTCTCTTGTTAAGTGTATCCAGTCCACGGATCATCCATTACTTGTGGGATACCAATACCAAAGCTAAAGTACACGGATGATGGGAGGGACAAGGCAGGAACTTAAACGGAAGGAACCACTGCCTGTAGAACCTCTCCCCCAAAAACAGCCTCCGAAGAAGCAAAAGTATCAAATTTGTAAAATTTTGAAAAGGTATGAAGAGAAGACCAAGTCGCAGCCTTGCAAATCTGTTCAACAGAAGCCTCATTTTTAAAGGCCCAGGTGGAAGCAACCGCTCTAGTAGAATGAGCTGTAATCCTTTCAGGGGGCTGCTGTCCAGCAGTCTCATAGGCTAAACGGATTATACTCCGAAGCCAAAAAGAAAGAGGTTGCCGAAGCCTTTTGACCTCTCCTCTGTCCAGAGTAAACAACAAACAGGTTAGATGTTTGACGAAAATCTTTAGTAGCTTGTAAGTAAAACTTCAAGGCACGGACTACGTCTAGATTATGCAAAAGACGTTCCTTCTTTGAAGAAGGATTAGGACACAATGATGGAACAACAATCTCTTGATTGATATTCTTGTTAGAAACCACCTTGGGTAAAAACCCAGGTTTTGTACGTAGAACTACTTTATCTGAATGAAAGATCAGATAAGGAGAATCACAATGTAAGGCAGATAACTCAGAGACTCTTCGAGCCGAGGAAATAGCCATCAAAAACAGAACTTTCCATGATAAAAGTTTGATATCAATAGAATGAAGGGGTTCAAACGGAACCCCTTGAAGAACTTTAAGAACCAAGTTTAAGCTCCATGGAGGAGCAACAGGTTTAAACACAGGCTTAATTCTAACTAAAGCCTGACAAAATGCCTGAACGTCTGGAACTTCTGCCAGACGCTTGTGTAAAAGAATAGACAGAGCAGAAATCTGTCCCTTTAAAGAACTAGATGATAATCCTTTGTCCAAACCCTCTTGGAGGAAGGACAATATCCTAGGAATCCTAACCCTACTCCATGAGTAATTCTTGGATTCACACCAATGAAGATATTTACGCCATATCTTGTGGTAGATTTTCCTGGTGACAGGCTTTCGTGCCTGTATTAATGTATCAATGACTGACTCGGAGAAGCCACGCTTTGATAGGATCAAGCGTTCAATTTCCATGCAGTCAGTCTCAGAGAAATTAGATTCGGATGATTGAAAGGACCTTGTATTAGAAGGTCTTGTCTCAGAGGCAGAGTCCATGGTGGAAAGGATGACATGTCCACCAGATCTGCATACCAGGTCCTGCGTGGCCACGCAGGCGCTATCAGAATCACTGATGCTCTCTCCTGTCTGATTTTGGCAATCAGTCGAGGGAGCAGAGGAAACGGTGGAAACACATAGGCCAGGTTGAAGAACCAAGGAGCTGCTAGAGCATCTATCAGCGTCGCTTCTGGGTCCCTGGACCTGGATCCGTAACAAGGAAGCTTGGCGTTCTGGCGAGACGCCATGAGATCCAGTTCTGGTTTGCCCCAACGATGGACCAATTGAGCAAACACCTCCGGATGGAGCTCCCACTCCCCCGGATGAAAAGTCTGACGACTTAGAAAATCCGCCTCCCAGTTCTCCCGGGATATGGATCGCTGATAGGTGGCAAGAGTGAGTCTCTGCCCAGCGAATTATCTTGGAGACTTCTGACATCGCTAGGGAACTCCTGGTTCCCCCTTGATGGTTGATGTAAGCCACAGTCGTGATGTTGTCCGACTGAAATCTGATGAACCTGAGGGTTGCTAACTGAGGCCAAGCTAGAAGAGCATTGAATATTGCTCTTAACTCCAGAATATTTATTGGGAGGAGTTTCTCCTCCTGAGTCCATGAACCCTGAGCCTTCAGGGAGTTCCAGACTGCACCCCAACCTAGAAGGCTGGCATCTGTTGTTACAATCGTCCAATCTGGTCTGCGAAAGGTCATACCTTTGGACAGGTGGACCCGAGATAACCACCAGAGAAGAGAACCTCTGGTGTCCTGATCCAGATTTAGTAGAGGGGACAAATCTGTGTAATCCCCCTTCCACTGACTGAGCATGCATAATTGCAGCGGTCTGAGATGCAGGCGCGCAAATGGCACTATGTCCATCGCCGCCACCATTAAGCCGATTACTTCCATGCACTGAGCCACCGCAGGGCGCGGAATGGAGTGAAGAACAAGGCAAGCATTTAGAAGTTTTGATAACCTGGACTCCGTCAGGTAAATTTTAATTTCTACAGAATCTATAAGAGTCCCTAGGAAGGAAACCCTTGTGAGAGGAGATAGAGAACTCTTTTCTTCGTTCACTTTCCACCCATGCGACCTCAGGAATGCCAGAACTATCTCTGTATGAGACTTGGCAATTTGAAAGCTTGACGCCCGTATCAGGATGTCGTCTAGATAAGGAGCCACCGCTATGCCTCGCGGTCTTAGAACCGCCAGAAGTGAGCCCAGAACCTTTGTAAAAATTCTCGGGGCTGTAGCCAACCCGAAGGGAAGAGCTACAAATTGGTAATGCCTGTCTAGAAAGGCAAACCTTAGGAACCGATGATGATTCTTGTGAATCGGAATGTGAAGGTAGGCATCCTTTAAGTCCACTGTGGTCATGTACTGACCCTCTTGGATAATAGGCAAGATGGTTCGAATAGTTTCCATCTTGAATGATGGAACTCTGAGGAATTTGTTTAAGATCTTTAGATCCAAAATTGGTCTGAAGGTTCCCTCTTTTTTGGGAACCACAAACAGATTTGAATAAAAACCCTGTCCTTGTTCCGTCTGCGGAACTGGATGGATCACTCCCATTACTAGAAGGTCTTGCATGCAGCGTAGGAATGCCTCTTTCTTTATCTGGTTCTCCCTTGTGGAGGAGAAGCTTTGAAGTCCAGAAGATATCCCTGAGATATGATCTCCAACGCCCAGGGATCCTGAACATCTCTTGCCCACGCCTGGGCGAAGAGAGAAACTCTGCCCCCTACTACATCCGTTGCCGGAGAGGGGGCCGGTCCTTCATGCTGTCTTGGAGGCAGCAGCAGGCTTTCTGGCCTGCTTGCCCTTGTTCCAGGACTGGTTAGGTTTCCAGGCCTGCTTGGTTTGAGCAAAAGTTCCCTCGTGTTTTGAAGCAGAGGAAGTTGATGCTGCACCCGCCTTGAAATTTCGAAAGGCACGAAAATTAGACTGTTTGGCCTTTGATTTGGCCCTGTCCTGAGGAAGGGTATGACCCTTACCTCCAGTAATGTCAGCAATAATTTATTTCAAACCAGGCCCGAATAAGGTCTGCCCCTTGAAAGGAATGTTGAGTAATTTAGACTTTGAAGTCACGTCAGCTGACCAGGATTTAAGCCATAGCGCCCTACGCGCCTGGATGGCGAATCCGGAATTCTTAGCCGTTAGTTTAGTCAGATGAACAATGGCATCAGAAACAAATGAGTTAGCTAGCTCAAGTGTTCTAAGCTTGTCAATGATTTCACTCAATGGAGCTGTATGGATGGCCTCTTCCAGGGCCTCAAACCAGAATGCTGCCGCAGCAGTGACAGGCGCAATGCATGCAAGGGGCTGTAAAATAAAACCTTGTTGAATAAACATTTTCTTAAGGTAACCCTCCAATTTTTTATCCATTGGATCTGAAAAAGCACAACTGTCCTCAACCGGGATAGTGGTACGCTTTGCTAAAATAGAAAGCTGCACCTTAGGGACCGTCTATTGGAAACATTTTTCTAAATATAGGAGGGGGGAAAACGGCACACCGGGTCTATCCCACTCCTTACTAATAATTTATGTAAACCTTTTAGGTATTGGAAAAACATCAGTACACACCGGCACTGCGTAGTATTTATCCAGTCTACACAATTTCTCTGGCACTGCAATTGTGTCACAGTCATTTAGAGCAGCTAACACCTCCCCAAGCAATACACGGAGGTTCTCAAGCTTAAATTTAAAATTAGAAATCTCTGAATCAGGTTTCCCCGAGTCAGAGATGTCACCCACAGACTGAAGCTCTCCTTCCTCAGGTTCTGCATATTGTGACGCAGTATCAGACATGGCTCTTACAGCATCTACGCGCTCTGTATCTCGTCTAACCCCAGAGCTATCGCGCTTGCCTCTTAATTCAGGCAATCTGGCTAATACTTGTGACAGGGTATTATCCATGATCGCAGCCATGTCCTGCAAAGTAATCGCTATGGGCGTCCCTGATGTACTTGGCGCCATATTAGCGTGAGTCCCTTGAGCGGGAGGCAAAGGGTCCGACACATGGGGAGAGTTAGTCGGCATAACTTCCCCCTCGACAGAACCCTCTTTTATAGATAAAGACTGATCTTTACTGTTTAAGGTGAAATCAATACATTTAGTACACATTCTCCTATGGGGCTCCACCATGGCTTTTAAACATAATGAACAAGTAGTTTCCTCTGTGTCAGACATGTATATACAGACTAGCAATGAGACTAGCAAGCTTGGAAAACACTTTAAACCAATTTAAATACACCACTCTCCTCTTACTACCTCCATCTTTGTTGAGAGTTGCAAGAGAATGACTGGATATGGCAGTGAGGGGAGGAGCTATATAGCAGCTCTGCTGTGGGTGATCCTCTTGCAACTTCCTGTTGGGAAGGAGAATATCCCACAAGTAATGGATGATCCGTGGACTGGATACACTTAACAAGAGAAACGTTATTTTATCTCCCATCATAAAATCGTTTGCCCACAAACATGTCATCAGTGTCAACCATTTTTTTACAACCCAACATACAGGTCCAGTAATACCACTCTCTATACATTAGGGTTACTGCTTACCCCTTCCCTCATGGGGATACTGTCAGCCAATTCTGAAATAACACAGTCTCTCCAGAAAAAAAAGACTGAACATACCTCAATGCTTGTAGCATGAAAAACGTTCCTCACTACTCTGGATCTTAGTAACAACTGCTAAGATCATCAGATTCCAGTCAGAAATCTTCATCCATCTGCTGCCTGGGAAAAAAATAGCACTCACCGGTACCATTTAAAATAAAAAAGTCTTGCTTGAAGAAAATAAAAACTAACATTTTATCACCGCTTTCACTTTACCCTTCCTATTACTTAGTGTAGGCAAAGAGAATGACTGGGGGGTGGAGTCAAGGGAGGAGCTATATAGACAGCTCTGCTGTGGTGCTCTTTGCCACTTCCTGTTAGCAGGAGGATAATATCTCACAAGTAAAGGATGAATCAGTGGACTCGTATCTTATAGAAGAAATAAAAAGACTTCTTTATGACTGAATCTCCATGATATCTTAAAGCTACATCTAGTAAATACAACTGTCCACAAAACAGGACCTGGGATGACAGTTATAATGAATTCTGAAACTATAAATTCAGGCCAGAAAGCAAGGGACATAAACCTCACATCTTTTCGTTCATGATTCAGATAATTTACAGAATTTTCATTTATTTGAAAAACAAAACAAAAAAAAACAACCAACCACACATATCAAATTAAACTTAGTTTTGTTTTTTGTATCCGGTATTGAAAAGTTGATAGGTAAACTTGGGAGCTTGCACGTGTCTGGAGAACTATATGACAGCAGTTTTGCAAGAATGCGTTTAACACTGTAATACATTGTGCAAACACGGTTAATATATCGCTCAAAGGCATCCTAGCAAAACCGCTGTCATATAGTTCTACAGACATAATACCTAGGCATTCTCAGCCATTTGAGAAATGCAACCTGAGCCATGAAACACATTTTGGGTTTAATACGTTCCTTTAACCACGTCTGGTCATTTTGTGGACAAACACAAAGGAAGATGGGGCCTGTGTCATTACCTGCTTTAAAGCTGCAGAGCAGGGGATAAGGTCTCCTATTCGATTGATCCCAGAGTTTATTTTCTTCTTTCGATGTCGCTCCACTATATAAAAACAAGATGTATTTCATAACATGAAGTTTGCCAAGTCTAGCTTTTATCATGTAAATTCCATATTATTAGTTGTTCATTTTCATGTTTACAACTAACAGGAAACCAAAGTGCCACTCAAAATGCTGCAGATGTAATACTGAGGTATTAAAAGCATTTCAAAATACTGCACAAAAAAGGGGTTAAAAATAACCCTTCAGATACCACAGGAAGCTATAAAGAAATGCTTTTCTATTTGTTATTCTCTGAAAACAAGGAGTGTGTCACATGACTGCATACTTCCAACTCTGGCTCTTAAAGGGACATTGTTAAATTGTTATTTACCGTGGTTTAAAAAGATCGATAATGCCTTTACTACCCATTTCCAAGCTTTGCACAACCAACATTGTTATATTAATATACTTTATAAGATTTAAACCTCTAGATTTCAGCCTGTTTTTAAGCCACTACAGACAGCCTCTAATCACATGCTTTTTATTAGCTTTTCACAACAGGAGACTGCTAGATTATGTGGGCCATATAGATAACATTGTGCTCACACCCATTGAGTTTTTTTAAGAGTCAGCACAACACAGCACTGATTGGATAAAATACAAGTGAATAGATAATAAAGTCATGTGATCAGGGGGCTGTCAGAAGATGCTTAGATAAAGGTTAATCACAGAGGTAAAAAAAAGTATATTAATATAACTGTGTTAATTATGCAAAACTTGGGAATTGGTAATAAAGGGATTATCTATCTTTTAAAACAATACAAATTCTGGTGTAAACTGTCCCTTTAAGTGACAAAGAAAAATGTTTTACAGTGAACGTCCTCAAAAATCTATATATCATTCAGCCTTCATGACTCCCAGTAAGAAACTTGCAGCGCTGGCATTCTACAAGTGTTTCTAAATATATTAAAAAGAGTGATAATAAAAGCTATAGTCCCCTGCAAAGAGGTTAAATACATAGTTAAAATCACCTCTGTAACAGCAATGCACTACTGATCCTGAGCTGAACATAGTCACTGATTGACAGCTACACACATGCCTCCGATTGGCTAAAACTGCCATGTTCTGCTCCATATCAACCCAGCAAGCCCAGTATGCAATACACTTAAAGGGACATTCCAGACAAAATTTGATTCTCCATGGATGCATTTAAGTTTTGAATAGAAGCATTTTTGTAATATACATGTGTTAGCATTAATGCTTCTAATAAAAGCTATGGGGGTTTATGTAAGAATGCACAGAGCACCAGCATTTTAAACAAAGCACTTGAGCAGAAAGCCTAAAGGTGCTTGTAACATCTGGTAATGACTCAGTTTGTTAATTACTGACATGATACAATCCCCACTGGTGCTCTGAGCAGCTGCAGTTTTTTTAAATGCTAGTGCACTTAGAATATCTAGCTATGCTTCACGTGCACATGCAGAGAAAAATGCTAACACTAAAGTAGTGATAACTTTTACTAAAAGCATTATTGCCAATACTTGTATATTGTAAATTTGTTGTAAATCCCCGACTTGCATTTAAATTTTGACTGGAATGTCCCTTTAAAAGCAAATACAGTGCATTACCAAACATAACAGCAACAAGACTGTAGAGACGAGTTACTTACCTTCATTGTGACTCTCTCGGTTTTTCTTCCTATGATAAGAATTACAAACACATTAACACGGCAAATAAATTCACAATACATGCTGCAGTACACACACAAACTGCAAATCAGGTGCTGGAAATAAATTATCAGCACCGTCAATTTCATTTTCAAAGCCTGAATTAAAGGCATTTATGATCCTTTTAAAAGCTATATTACAGGAGCAGCTAAACATGTTATAATATATTTTTGAATAAAAATGATGTTTAAAAAGGAACATGAAACCCAAACTCGTTTTACTTTCATGATTCAGATAGAGCATGCAATTTTAAACAATTTTCTAATTGACTTCTATTATCACCTTTCTTCATTCACTTGGTATCTTTTGTTGAAAAGCAGGGATGTAATCTCAAGAAGCATGCACATGTCAGGGACACTATATGGCAGCAGTTTTGTAAAAACACTAGGATGACAACACTATTTTCTGCCATAAAGTGCTCCAGGAACCTACATAGGTATGCTCTTCAAAAAAAGAATACCATGATAAAGTAAATTGAAACCTTTTTTTTAAATTGTACGCTTTGTCTGAATCACAACAACATAATTTAGGCTTACTTGATAAATTATTTCATGGTGGTTAGAGTCCATGATCCATTACTCCTGGGAATTACCTTTCCTGAGCACTAGGAGGAGGCAAAGATCAAAAACTCCAAGAGCACTATAAAACCCCTCCCACCTCTATGGTAACTAGTCTAACATACAGCCAAGCAAAAAGGAGGTAGAAAAAAAGAAAAAAAAATAGAGCAAACAAGAAAAGCAGGGGAAAATAGGAGGCGCTAAAAAATACAAACTACCACTAGAAAAAAAATAACAGGGTGGGATCTCATGGACTCTCCATGAAAGAAATACATTTTTCAGGTAAGTATAAAATTATATTTTCTTTCATACAGTTGGTAAATTCTATTACTCCTCAGAAAAACAGAATTTATGCTTACCTGATAAATTACTTTCTCCAACGGTGTGTCCGGTCCACGGCGTCATCCTTACTTGTGGGAATATCTCTTCCCCAACAGGAAATGGCAAAGAGTCCCAGCAAAGCTGGCCATATAGTCCCTCCTAGGCTCCGCCCACCCCAGTCATTCGACCGACGGACAGGAGGAAAAATATAGGAGAAACCATATGGTACCGTGGTGACTGTAGTTAGAGAAAATAATTCATCAGACCTGATTAAAAAACCAGGGCGGGCCATGGACCGGACACACCGTTGGAGAAAGTAATTTATCAGGTAAGCATAAATTCTGTTTTCTCCAACATTGGTGTGTCCGGTCCACGGCGTCATCCTTACTTGTGGGAACCAATACCAAAGCTTTAGGACACGGATGAAGGGAGGGAGCAAATCAGGTTACCTAAACGGAAGGCACCACGGCTTGCAAAACCTTTCTCCCAAAAATAGCCTCCGAAGAAGCAAAAGTATCAAATTTGTAAAATTTGGCAAAAGTGTGCAGTGAAGACCAAGTCGCTGCCTTACATATCTGGTCAACAGAAGCCTCGTTCTTGAAGGCCCATGTGGAAGCCACAGCCCTAGTGGAGTGAGCTGTGATTCTTTCAGGAGGCTGCCGTCCGGCAGTCTCATAAGCCAATCGGATGATGCTTTTAAGCCAAAAGGAAAGAGAGGTAGAAGTCGCTTTTTGACCTCTCCTTTTACCAGAATAGACAACAAACAAACAAGATGTTTGTCTGAAATCTTTTGTAGCCTCTAAATAGAATTTTAGAGCACGGACTACGTCCAAATTGTGTAACAAACGTTCCTTCTTTGAAACTGGATTCGGATATAAAGAAGGTACAACTATCTCCTGGTTAATATTCTTGTTAGAAACAACCTTTGGAAGAAAACCAGGCTTAGTACGCAAAACCACCTTATCTGCATGGAACACCAGATAGGGCGGAGAACACTGCAGAGCAGATAACTCTGAAACTCTTCTAGCAGAAGAAATAGCAACCAAAAACAAAACTTTTCAAGATAGTAACTTAATATCTATGGAATGTAAAGGTTCAAACGGAACCCCTTGAAGAACTGAAAGAACTAGATTTAGACTCCAGGGAGGAGTCAAAGGTCTGTAAACAGGCTTGATCCTAACCAGAGCCTGAACAAATGCTTGAACATCTGGCACAGCTGCCAGTCTTTTGTGTAGTAAGACAGATAAAGCAGAGATCTGTCCCTTTAGAGAACTTGCAGATAGTCCTTTCTCCAAACCTTCTTGTAGAAAGGAGAGAATCTTAGGAATTTTTATCTTATTCCATGGGAATCATTTGGATTCACACCAACAGATATATCTTTTCCATATTTTATGGTAAATCTTTCTAGTTACCGGTTTTCTGGCCTGAACCAGAGTATCTATCACAGAATCTGAAAACCCACGCTTTGATAGAATCAAGCGTTCAATCTCCAAGCCGTCAGCTGGAGGGAGACCAGATTTGGATGTTCGAATGGACCCTGAACAAGAAGGTCCTGTCTCAAAGGTAGCTTCCATGGTGGAACCGATGACATATTCACCAGGTCTGCATACCAAGTCCTGCGTGGCCACGCAGGAGCTATCAAGATCACTGAGGCCCTCTCCTGTTTGATCCTGGCTACCAGCCTGGGAATGAAAGGAAACGGTGGAAATACATAAGCTAGGTTGAAGGTCCAAGGTGCTACTAGTGCATCTACTAGAGTCGCCTTGGGATCCCTGGATCTGGACCCGTAGCAAGGAACCTTGAAGTTCTGACGAGACGCCATCAGACCCATGTCTGGAATGCCCCATAATTGAGTTAGTTGGGCAAAGATCTCCGGATGGAGTTCCCACTCCCCCGGATGGAATGTCGGACGACTCAGATAATCCGCTTCCCAGTTTTCCACACCTGGGATGTGGATCGCAGATAGGTGGCAGGAGTGATCCTCCGCCCATTGAATTATTTTGGTCACTTCTTTCATCGCCAAGGAACTCCTTGTTCCCCCCTGATGATTGATATACGCAACGTTCGTCATGTTGTCTGATTGGAATCTTATGAATCTGGCCTTTGCTAGCTGAGGCCAAGCTCTGAGAGCATTGAAGATCGCTCTTAGTTCCAGAATGTTTATCGGGAGAAGAGACTCTTCCTGAGATCATAGTCCCTGAGCTTTCAGGGATTCCCAGACCGCGCCCCAGCCCACTAGACTGGCGTCGGTCGTGACAATGACCCACTCTGGTCTGCAGAAGCTCATTCCCTGGGATAGATGGTCCAGGGTCAGCCACCAACGGAGTGAATCTCTGGTCTTCTGATCTACTTGAATCATTGGAGACAAGTCTGTATAGTCCCCATTCCACTGTTTGAGCATGCACAGTTGTAATGGTCTTAGATGAATTCATGCAAAAGGAACTATGTCCATTGCTGCAACCATCAACCCTACTACTTCCATGCACTGCGCTATGGAAGGACGTGGAACAGAATGAAGAACTTGACAAGTGCTTAGAAGTTTTGACTTTCTGACCTCTGTCAGAAAAATCCTCATTTCTAAGGAATCTATTATTGTTCCCAAGAAGGGAACTCTTGTTGACGGAGACAGAGAACTTTTTTCTATGTTCACCTTCCATCCGTGTGATCTGAGAAAGGCCAGAACGATGTCTGTATGAGCCTTTGCTGTTGACAGGGACGACGCTTGTATTAGAATGTCGTCCAAGTATGGTACTACTGCAATGCCCCTCGGTCTTAGAACCGCTAGAAGGGACCCTAGTACCTTTGTGAAAATCCTTGGAGCAGTGGCTAACCCGAATGGGAGGGCCACAAACTGGTAATGTTTGTCCAGAAAGGCGAATCTTAGGAACTGATGAGGTTCTTTGTGGATAGGAATATGTAGGTACGCATCCTTTAGATCCACGGTAGTCATAAATTGACCTTCCTGGATAGTGGGTAGAATCGTTCGAATGGTTTCCATCTTGAACGATGGTACCCTGAGAAATTTGTTTAGGATCTTCAAATCCAAAATTGGTCTGAAAGTTCCCTCTTTTTTGGGAACTACGAACAGATTTGAATAAAATCCCATTCCTTGTTCCTTTATTGGAACTGGGTGTATCACTCCCATCTTTAACAGGTCTTCTACACAATGTAAGAACGCCTGTCTCTTTATTTGGTTTAAGGATAAGTGAGACATGTGGAACCTTCCCCTTGGGGGTAGTTCCCTGAATTCCAGAAGATAACCCTGAGAAACTATTTCTAGTGCCCAGGGATCCTGAACATCTCTTGCCCAAGCCTGAGCAAAGAGAGAGAGTCTGCCCCCTACTAGATCCGGTCCCGGATCGGGGGCTACTCCTTCATGCTGTTTTGTTAGCAGCAGCAGGTTTCTTGGCCTGCTTACCCTTGTTCCAGCCTTGCATAGGCTTCCAGGCTGGTTTGGGCTGTGAGGCATTACCCTCTTGCTTAGAGGATGCAGCATTAGAGGCCGGTCCGTTCCTGAAATTGCGAAAGGAACGAAAATTAGACTTATTCTTGGCCTTGAAAGGCCTATCTTGAGGAAGGGCGTGGCCCTTTCCCCCAGTGATGTCTGAGATAATCTCTTTCAATTCTGGTCCAAATAGAGTTTTACCTTTGAAAGGGATGTTAAGCAATTTTGTCTTGGATGATACATCCGCTGACCAAGACTTTAGCCAAAGCGCTCTGCGCGCCACAATTGCAAACCCTGCATTTTTCACGGCTAATCTAGCTAATTGCAAAGCGGCATCTAAAATAAAAGAGTTAGCCAACTTAAGTGCGTGAACTCTGTCCATAACCTCCTCATATGGAGTCTCTCTACTGAGCGACTTTTCTAGTTCCTCGAACCAGAACCACGCTGCTGTAGTGACAGGAACAATGCACGAAATGGGTTGTAGAAGGTAACCTTGCTGTACAAAAATCTTTTTAAGCAAACCTTCCAATTTTTTATCCATAGGATCTTTGAAAGCACAACTATCCTCGATAGGAATAGTAGTGCGCTTGTTTAGAGTAGAAACTGCCCCCTCGACCTTAGGGACTGTCTGTCATAAGTCCTTTCTGGGGTCGACCATAGGAAATAATTTCTTAAATATAGGGGGGGGAACAAAAGGTATGCCGGGCTTCTCCCACTCCTTATTCACTATGTCCGCCACCCACTTGGGTATAGGAAAAGCGTCGGGGTGCACAGGAACCTCTAGAAACTTGTCCATCTTGCATAATTTCTCTGGAATGACCAAGTTGTCACAATCATCCAGAGTAGATAACACCTCCTAAAGCAGTGCGCGGAGATGCTCTAATTTAAATTTAAATGTCACAACATCAGGTTCAGCTTGTTGAGAAATTTTTCCTGAATCTGAAATTTCCCCATCTGACAAAACCTCCCTCATGGCCACTTCGGATTGGTGTGAGGGAATGACAGAACAATTATCAGCGCCCTCCTGCTCTTCAGTGTTTAAAACAGAGCAATCGCGCTTTCTCTGATATGCAGGCATTTTGGATAAAATATTTGCTATGGAGTTATCCATTACAGCCGTCAATTGTTGCATGGTAATAAGCATTGGCGCGCTAGATGTACTAGGGGCCTCCTGCGTGGGCAAAACTGGTGTTGACACAGTAGGAGATGATGTAGTATCATGTCTACTCCCCTCATTTGAGGAATCATCTTGGGCAATTTCATTATCTGTGGCAGTACTGTCCTTACTTTGTTTGGACGCTATGGCACAATTATCACACAATTTTAAATGGGGAGACACATTGGCTTTCATACATATAGAACATAGCTTATCCGAAGGCACAGACATGTTAAACAGGCTTAAACTTGTCAATGAAGCACAAAAAACGTTTTAAAACAAAACCGTTACTGTCTCTTTAAATTTTAAACAGAAACACTTTATTACTGAATATGTGATAAAGTATGAAGGAATTGTTCAAAAATTACCAAAATTTCACCACAGTGTCTTAAAGCATTAAGAGTATTGCACACCAATTTTCAGAGCTTTAACCCTTAAAATAACGGAACCGGAGCCGTTTACAAATTTAACCCCTATACAGTCCCAGCTACAGCCTTTGCTGAGACCTAACCAAGCCCAGAGGGGAATACGATACCAAATGACGCCTTCTAGAAACTTTTCCAGCTACTTTCAGATCCTCACACATGCATCTGCATGTCTTGCTCTCAAAAACAACTGCGCAGTAATGGCGCGAAAATGAGGCTCAGCCTACAACTGGGAAGGCCCTCCCTGACTGGAAAAGGTGTCTAACATAGTGCCTGACGTTAAAAAACGTTCCCCAAGTTTATAAGTGTGAATTATCAGCATAAACATGTATAAAATGTCCAAATAAAGCAATCGATTTAGCCCATAAAAGTGTCTACCAGTTTTATAGCCCATATTAAGCCCTTTATTCTGTTTGAGACTAAGAAAATGGCTTACCGGTCCCCATGAGGGGAAATGACAGCCTTCCAGCATTACACAGTCTTGTTAGAAATATGGCTAGTCATACCTTAAGCAGAAAAGTCTGCTAACTGTTTCCCCCAACTGAAGTTACTTCATCTCAACAGTCCTATGTGGAAACAGCAATCGATTTTAGTTACTGTCTGCTAAAATCATCTTCCTCTCACAAACAGAAATCTTCATCCTTTTATGTTTCAGAGTAAATAGTACATACCAGCACTATTATAAAATAACAAACACTTGATAGAAGAATAAAAAACTACATTTTAAACACCAAAAACTCTTAACCATCTCCGTGGAGATGTTGCCTGTGCAACGGCAAAGAGAATGACTGGGGTGGGCGGAGCCTAGGAGGGACTATATGGCCAGCTTTGCTGGGACTCTTTGCCATTTCCTGTTGGGGAAGAGATATTCCCACAAGTAAGGATGACGCCGTGGACCGGACACACCAATGTTGGAGAAATAAAAGCCATGCAGTGAAGTCCACGAGTAATGAGGGCGGGACGAGCATGATACATCATCTAATTAGACGTTTATTAATATTTTTAACTTTTTTTCACCATACCAGAAAGAATTTAAATAGTTGATATTTTTTTTTTTAAATCATGCAAAAAAACAAGGAAAAAAGCATAGAAAAAAAATCCAACATTAACCAGAAACAGCAGCCTGAAGAACTTTCCTACCAACGGCTGCTTCAGAAGCAAAAACATCAACGTAGTAAAATTAAGTGAAAGTATGCAAAGAAGTCCAAGTTGCTGCCTTGCAAATCTGAACTATAGAGGCATCATTCTTAAAGGCCCAAGATGTGGCAACTGACCTTCTGTAGAAGAATGGGCAGTAACTTTTTTAGTGGGAGACTGACCTACCTCCAAATAAGACTTCTGAATCAAAAGCTTAAGCCAAAGAAACAGCAGTAGCTTTCCGACCTTTCTTAAATCAGAAAAATAAACAAACTAGATGATTGCCTGAAACCCTTAGATGCCTCCAAATAGTACTTGAAAGCTCTGACAACATCCAAATTATGGAGACGGCTTTCCATACAATTCTTAGGATTAGACAAAAAGAAGGAACAACAATTTCCCTACTCATATTGTCCACCGCCTTAGACTAAGTCAAACTTAGTTCTCAAAACTGCCTTATCCTGATGGAAAAAAAAAAAAAAAAAAAAAGGATGAGGATCACAAGAAAGAGCAGATAACTCAAACTCTTCTAGCAGAAGAAATAGCCAAAAGCAACAACACCTTCCATGACAGAAGCTTGATATTCACCTTATGCATGGGCTCAAAAGGAGGAGCCTGCAAAACCGTTAAAACCAAATGAAGACTTCAAGGAGGAGAGACTGGTTTTATGACAGGTTTAATCCTGACCAATGCTTGCACAAAAATATGTATTCTTACCTGATAAATTATTTTATTTTTTGGTAGTAAGATACCACAAACTCATATTCTTACATATGGGAATACATCACCTGGCCACCAGGAGGCAGCAAAGACACCCCCAACAGAGCATTCAACGATCCCTTCCACTTCCCCTACCCTCCCAGTAGTTCAAACCGAGGACAGGGAAAAGTAAGAGATAAAAGATGTAAAAAAGGTGCCAACTAGACTGCCACCACACAAAAAAAAATCGAGGGCAGGTTTGTGGACTCTCACTACCAAGAAAAAAAATAA
Organism: Bombina bombina; assembly: GCF_027579735.1. Classification (NCBI taxonomy): domain Eukaryota; kingdom Metazoa; phylum Chordata; class Amphibia; order Anura; family Bombinatoridae; genus Bombina; species Bombina bombina. The sequence continues at coordinate 47,913,682 of NC_069501.1, forward strand.
ATTTATCAGTCGCTGCAAAAACATTTAACTGATAAAAGTATTGCAGATCTGTTCAACTGAAGTCTCATTCTTGAAGGACCAAGACGTTAACACTGAATGGGTAGAACGAGCAGTAATTTGTAATATACCCGCCTCTGAGTAAGCCATATCCATAAGACTTCCCAACCAAAAAGACAAAGAAACAGCAATAGCCTTCTGACCCTCGCGCTTGCCAGAAAAGAGTACAAACAGGTATGACAATTAACAGAAATCCTTGGTAGCATGAAGCTAGAACTTTAATGTCCGAACCACATCCAGGTTGTGCAATAACCTCTCCTTAGAAGACCCCAAATTAGGGCAAAGAGACGGAACAACAAATTCCTGATTTATATTAGTAGTCGAAACCACCTTAGGTAAGAAACCTTATGAAATACCATATAAGGGGAATCACACTGAAGAGCAGACAATTCTGAAACTCTTTATGCAGAAGAAGATTGTGCCAGCAAAAATAATATATTCCAAAATAGTAACTTAATATCAGGAGAATGCATAGGCTCAAATGGAGCATGCTTTAAAACTTTAAGAACAAAGTTAAGGCTCCAAGGAGGAGCGATAGGTTTGAAAACTGGTCTAATTCTAATAAAAGCTTGAACAAAAAGGTTGAACATCAGGCAAACGCGCCAACTTTCTATGTTAAAAACGGAAAGAGCCAATATCAGGCCCTAAACAGAACTAGCCGACAGACCCTTTTCAAGTCTTTCTTGTAGAAAGAGAAGGATACGTTGAATTCTTACTGTGTGCAAGGAAAAAAAAACGTTCTGCACACCAGGATAACTACACCTTCCATACCTTGTGATATATACAGATCTGGTGACAGGCTTACACGCCTGAATTAAAGTAACAATAAGAGGCTCAGAAAAACCTCTGAGTTAAAATTATTTGTTCAAAATCCATGCAGTAAGTCTCAGAGAATCTAGATTTTGTTAAAAGAAATTAACCTGAGCTAGAAGGTCCGGCCTCTGAGGACGACGCCATGGAGGAGCAGACAACAATCTTATGAGATCTGAATACCATGTCCTGGGTGGCCACGTAAAAGCTATGAGAATCGCAGGCACCCCTTCCTGTTTGAGCTGTGCTATTACACGTGGCAGGAGCACAATCGGGGGGGGGGGGGGGGGGGAGAGCAGATAAAATAGCTAATAAACCCAAGGACTGCCAAAAGTATCCATCAACTGCGCCTGAGGATCCCTTAGCCTCGATCTGTAACTGTGAAATTTATAATTGAGACAAGACGCCATGAGGTCTATCTCAGGAGCCCCCCACCGACGTAAGATCTCATTGAAGACCTCCTGATTTAGAGAACACTCTTAGGAGTGAAGTGTTTATCGGCTTAGATAATCTAACTCCCAGTTCTCCACACCTGGGATGTGAATAGCCGAAATCAGACATTGATGACGCTCTGCCCATTCTAGTATGCAAGCTACTTCCTGCATCACTAAAAAACTGCATGCTCCCCCTTGATGATTGACATATGCCACCGTAGTGATGTTGTCCAATTCAAATTGAATAGAACGGATGGAACACAGCTGAAGCCATGCCACTAAGGTATTGAAGACGGCCCTGAGTTCCAGTATATTTATAGGAAGAGATTCTTCCCTTGTTGGCCATACTCCCTCAGCTCTCCGATTGCCCCATACTGCTCCCCTATCAGATAGACTTGGGTCCATGGTGATATTCTCCTAGGATAGGCACAGAAAACTCATACCACGAAGAGTAGACTGGAGAACTCGACAGGCTAACTAAAGTTTAACTTTGCGTTGGTCTGAGAGAGGAGAGAGCGCAAAAGAGAAAGGGGAGAGAGCGCAAAAGAGAAAGGGGAGAGAGCAAGCAAGGGGTGGGACCGCTGTACTGCAAAAAATGGCCCGTGTGAACGGGCTTTAGGACTAGTATAGTAGATTAGTACATAATCCAGCAGAGACAAACTAGTGCTGTAACATAAAAGCAGAGGAAATGAAATAGGAGGCGGCAAAGGACATGTTCCTGAGACACCTGTGGCAGGTTTGTGACTAAGTCCCAACAAGGTGTAATTGTGCCACTACCCAATATTCACAACACATCCCTCTGAAAAACAGCAGCACTCTGAGCGGAAAATTGGGTCTGAACTCCAAAGTGAAGTCCAAAACCCCTCTCATAGAAAACATCTGGAGCACCTTCACTCTTCACCGACCTCCAGTGGAGGCAAAGACAAGACTAGTTACCATAGAGGTGGGAGTGGTTTTATAGCAGGGTTTCACAACACCAGTCCCCAGGACCCTTAACAGGCGAGATATTCATATCTAGAGCACAGGTGCAATAATCAGCTGATCAGTAACCATGGTTACTAACCTGCTCTCACCCTTCAGATAATTATTTCACCTGTGCTCTAGTTAAGATATAATGAATATCTGGCCAGTTAAGGGTCCTGAGGACTGGAGTTGAGAAACACTGTTTGATATGGCTCTTGGTGCTTAGGAATCTTTTCCTCCTCCTAGTGGTCAAGAAAGGTAATTCCCAGGAGTAATGGATTGTGGACTCTCACGACCTGTATGAAATAAATAATGGTTTTGGGTTTCATAGCTGGTACGGTTACTCATTATTTCACAACCGATACTGCTTTAAAATACTCAAGGACAAATAGTGAAAAAGGAAAGCGCTAAGACCATGTAAAAGTTAAATATAAAATAGCATTTTCTGTTAGTGTGCCCATGAAGTGTGCTCACCAATAATAGTGTAGTTCTGTGTATCAGCCTGCATACATTCATTAGCTATATATTTTTAGAATTCACTGTAACTAAAATGTTCTCTAAACCGAATGGCAAGATAAAGATAACTGCGGAGATCCTTGTTCAGCCTCAGTATACTATACTAGAACATTTAACAGCACAGTGCTAAAATATACCAAGCTGTTTTAAACAGGACAGTTAGTACATCTCCACAATTTGCTGTTAATACAGCAGCTACTATTGGCAGTAGTCTTACACCTTATATGCCAACTGTAGGCTGTTCGGTACCTTTATAGTATGTGTGTACTGCAGTCATTGTCCCTCAATTACAGCAATTTGTTTAGAAAACTGGTGCAGTGAACAATACACTGCTAATTTAGTGTATTAGGTCTGTAAAATCCACAAACAGACTAGACTGACTGAAGCAATATGTTTTTTAGTGGGTGCTGTTGACATATTCTCACTTATAGTCTCCCATGAATTTCCCGGAATACTAAGAGTAATGCAGGAAGTACCTGTGCTTGCTTTTGGTAGGTGTATCATTCTGGGTCATCTCCGGCATGCTTACAGAATGGGACCTATAGATATAAAGGCAGAAAAGATTTCATATACAACCAAAAGCAATTGTTATATTTATTTACAGAGTATGATGAAATGGAAAGAAAAAAAAAAAATCATGCTAACGCTTATTGATATTGTATTAATAAGTATTGTATTTAATTAGATTTGTCTCATGATTCTGATAGAGCTTACAGTTTTAAAATTTACAGCAGTTTTACCAGAAAGTTTTTTCTTTTTTCAAAAAAGCTTTATTGAGTGAACATATATAGAACATTACAGTCGGTTCAGTGTGCATGTACATAACATGAGATAACAAGTCAAAGATGTTATTACATATTCCAGTTTAACATGTTCTGCATTAACAATTTGTTTGTTCACTGTGGGATATATCCTACATATTTAACACCTTGTCTAAGCATATGTTGATTCAATCAAAAAGTTTCAATGTAGGAGCATTTGCTTGTATTTAAGATAGTAGTGGTTCTGTTTTATACTCATCTATTACACCAAGTATCAATCAGATAAGCATCTTTCTTTCAGTGCTCCATTACCACAGTTTATCTCAATAAGCTATTTTAAGGGGGGGAAAAGAAGAAAAAAGAGAGGGGTAAAATGTGAAGTCAAGAAGGGGAAAGAAGAAAAAAAAAAAAAAAAAAAAAAAAAAAGGCTTTGGGGGCTTCATGACTCAGTTATTCTGTTGTTAATACCTAGACCTCTTCGGCAGGCAACCTGACCCTACACAGTTTTGCCTTCCCAAATTAGCGTCATGTACTCATGGGTCTCCATCTTCCCAGCTTTCAAGTAATGAAATTTCTCAAGTCCTAGCAGATCCCACACCCCAGCCCTTCACTCTCCTAGACTTGGTATGTGCAATGATTTCTACCAGAAAGTTTTTTAACACTAGAATGGCAGCAGCATTTGCCCAATGTACAACACTTTTGTATTGTGTAAATAAGACAGATTTGTATAAAATTGCCTTACAAGGGACAACTCAGAATCTAATCCCCCATAGTGCTAGATTTATCGCTCATGCTCGCACATTAACTTCGCTTGACAAAGGATTTTTTTTGCACATATTGCAAGTTAAAAGTAACCCTACGACAGGAAAAAAACCAAACTTAAAATATCACAACCCCATTAACATATTCCCCCATAGACTTCAATGTAACGCAAAAAGTGTGTGTGTGGGGGGGGGGGGGGAAACTAACACCCTTACAAGTATGCAAACCCGATCATGTTTTCTTACGTGCGCTAACTCAACATGAAATAAAAATATTTCACATTCCAGTGTTCTTCACATAGAAGAATATGTTTTATTTATTTATAAATATTTCTATACCTACACATCTGTTTTTTTGGTAAAATATATATCTATATATAATTATAAACAGGTATAGATATATTAGAACATATTTCCCTATGGAATGTGAAATATTTACAGTAAATACATAAACACTTTATTATTGCATAAATATGATTTTTTACACACATTTTCTAACACCTGACACCTCATATCTTTGAGCCCTTATAACTTTTTAAATCATTTTTATTATACTGTCATGAGTATAAATGTATCATTTTGATGTGTGTTGTGCAACTTTTTTGTCTAGCTTAAAGGGACACTGTACCCAAACATTTTCTTTCGTGATTCAGATTGAGCATGAAATTTTAAGCAACTTTCTAATTTACTCCTATTATCAAATTTTCTTCATTCTCTTGGTATCTTTATTTGAAATGCAAGAATGTAAGTTTAGATGCCGGCCCATTTTTGGTGAACAACCTGGGTTGTCCTTGCTGATTGGTGGATAAATTCATCCACCAATAAAAAAGTGCTGTCCAGAGTACGGAAACCAAAAAAAAGCTTAGATGCCTTCTTTTTCAAATAATGATAGCAAGAGAACGAAGAAAAATTGATAATAGGAGAAAATTAGAAAGTTGCTTAAAATTGCATGCTCTTTCTGAATTACAAAATGAAAAATTTGGGTTCAGTGTCCCTTTAACAGTTAACCAGAGCTCTGAAGTCGCACGCATGTTAAATTCAGCGAAAGCATTTACTTTCAACCTGTAATAAGAGTGCTACATCCAAAGCGCGCATAGAGCCACAATAAAGTCCTTATCACTTGCGTGCAACAGTTAGCGCACTACTGGTAATTTAGCACAAAATGTTTAATAAAATACATTGTAATATACATTTATAATCTTGCTGAAAATGGTGCATAGCCCACTACCCACAGTCATAGAGCGTCAGCATCATTCTTACCTCCCGCAAAAGGGATAAACGCACAGTAGAAGTGTTTCTTGGGACCGACAGAGCACTACAGGTCCTGAGCAGAAACTGTTGCTGATCAAATCAGCATAACTAGTTACGGAGCTGAGTCACGAATGGATAAGCGGCAGTTTCCACTGAAGACCTGCAAAGCTATGCAGGTTCCTTGCGGTTCTTCTGCTATGTGTTTAACTCCTCTGTGAGGATTAAACAGAGGTGCAGGTAACTTATAGTAAGAGCATGTCATTTTTCAACTATAATGGTCCTATTTCAAATGGTTTTAAAGTTCCTTCTTGCAGAATTATAAAGTTCCTTTAATTACGTATACAACACAATGCACAGCTCTTACATTAGGTTGCAGATACTCAATAACAGCAAATAAGAGAACATGGAGCCGGAGGGTCTGCAGCATTTTCTCACCTTTAGAGCTGGGCGTCTCTTCTCAGTGCAAGATACTGGCGTTGGATCACTCTGGTTTGCAATAAAGTTGCCCCACCCCCCTCTGCTCTCCCTGGTGTCATTAGGTGTTGAGCCGTCACATCCCTCATTCTACTACATATAGAGAGAAAGTGCATGAAAATATTAACTGTAAGACAAAAAGGGTTGTTTCATTATATGAGTTTTTAAATAATATTTTAATCATTGTTATGTAAAATTAATTTTAAAAAAAAGAGACATAAAAACCCCTTTGAATTTGCAATATAAAATGTTTAACTGACATCAACGGAAATTATATTATAAGATACAAGTTGCAAGTTTAAAAGGACATGAAACCCACATTTTTTCTTTCATGATTTAGAAAGAGCATGCAATTTTAAACAACTTTCTAATTAACTTCTGTTTCTAATTTGTTTAATTCTCTTGATATCCCTTTATGAAAAGCATATCTAAATAGGCTCAGTAGCTGCTGATTGGTGGCTGCACATAGATGCCTCGTGTGATTGGCTCACCTATGTGCATTTCTATTTCTTCAACAAAGGATATATAAAGAATGAAGCAAAATAAATAGAAGTAAATTACCTTCACAACCTTCTGAGACCCCAATCTTCCTTGAAAAGTTGTGCAGTTTCTCACCCCCTATTACCCATGTAATATCTGACTTACAAACTCCTTTTTAGATTACCTGCCATCTTTCCCAAAATCTTGGGAGAGCGACATAACCTTTATGATATCAATTACTGAATGGAATTCAATCTTTGTTAAAACCCGTAAATCAGCCCACTCAGCTAAACTACTAGAGACTAACATTAAATTACTGACCAGGCAGTACCTAACACCACAAAAACCTAAATATGTATTACCAAACTCATCCAGCCGAAGCTGGAGATTATGCCCAGGCAAAGGCACCCTATACCATATTTGGTGTACCTGCTACAAAATACAACCTTTTTGGAACTCCATTGCAAAATATATACAAGAAGCCTTGGGGACTCAGATTCCGTTAGATCCTCTAATATTTTTATTTCATATGTACTCAAAATTCCAATCGAAATTGCACTTGAGACTCTTTCAGCTAATGGTTTGCAGTGCTAATCAATTACACGCCTGAGAAAGAAAAAAAAAAAAAACACATGACCCCCTCTCTACAAATGTGGATACGAGAACTCAAAATAACCTAAACTAGAAAGATACCACTACCTTCTTTCTAATACACTTGACACATTACGGTATTTCTTTGGGAATCCGGGTCTAATCAATAACCAACCTACTCACCCCATACAAAAAAACATCCTGTGTCAATATCCTTTTCCAACTACCCATTCTAATAAGTACCTAGATTAATAGATTTCTATATTGCAATACTGTGGTACATTGTGATAGCTCAGCTGTTTGAATAACCTCAAGATACTTAATTGTTTTTGTTGTTCTATTTGTTTTGGATATCTACTTTAACTTGTAAACTTAATATATAACCATGGTAAATCACTCAACTTATGATATTCTATTGGACTTTACTGTTCCCCTGAGACTTCTCTTATCTGGAAAATACTACAGAGCAGAATTGACATATTGAACTGATGGAGAATAGACATTCCTGGATTATGCAATATCTAAGCTCTGTAAACTTGGTATATTTTAAATGCCAATATTGTAATATCTACCTCTACAAGCTGAAATAATAAAATTAAATAAAAAAAATGTATTTTAAAAAAAAAAAAAAAAAAAAAAAAGGAAGGAGGAAGAAGTTAATATAGGGGGAACTTCCGGGCAGCGGCCATGAGCAGTCGCAAAGCCGCATGCTGCTGCAGCTTTTTTTTTTTATTTACTTTAAAATAACAATCTCTTTTTAGATGCTTGATCTGTATAACTCTACGCAAGACCTACTCTACATTTTGCAGCAAATACTGAACATAAAAGCGTGAGGATAGCTGTTGGCATCGGCGCCTGGAGCCGTTTCAAGACCTCGGCCTCATTCAACCCCCCGGCAGGGCGCCTTTGTCCTGTCGTTAAGCAGCACTGTGTGTGCTTTCAACTTATAAATTTTAGCATCTATTGCCGCTACATCTTTTGAGGATTTAAGGGATTACACTGCTTATCATTTACAAAATGGAGACATTCGGCAGAGACTTTGTTGAGGCTGTGGCGCACTTGCTGGACCTACATTTTCAGCACCTCATAGCCAGCGTAACTGCAGCATGGTGTCCCGCGCCATATCAACCACGGAGCGAGGAGCTACTGGGGCAGGTAAACTTACAGATCCCACTTATTGAAATGGACTGCAAAGTGATAAGTCACTCGAACAAGTTGTGTATGACTGAGCACCCAGTTAGAGATGGAGAGCAGCGAGTACTCCCGGAGCGACAGGCAATTCAGGCTGAGGATCATCCAACCATTTCCGAGACTTGCTCTGCTTCAGACCTCCCTGAGTTTACAATACAGGCGAAAGCCTCTATAGAAGGATGCAGCATTCTCATCACCTCATGGAGTGATAATTGTTCCGCCGCAAGAAGTCAAGTCTTCAAAGCTGGACTTTGGGCAATTGACTCTGCAGACTTAGAGCCATCTGAAGCCGATGGAGGTGATGACATGCTACTAACCTATAGACTTTACTTACAGGCTATATCATTCCACTTGGGTATTTATGCCCTGAACATGGTTAAATGTGACACTAATTGGAGGTTCTTACCGTCTTCACTCCAACCTCTATGAAAATTGTGACCCCTAATGGAACAACTGTGACTGTTCATCTCTCTTATAGCTAATAAGGGACTTCCTATCTGATTTCTGAGCCCTACAGATCTGTGCTGTAGTTATCTTTTTTTGTTTGTGTGGGTTGGTAGCAGCACTAACATTTATTTATGCATTATGGCTAGCTACAGATTTACCATTGTTGCTTTGGTTTAGTCTCACTAAAAATTTTTGCTATAACATGTCATATCAGTAAGGGGTAACTGCTATTACTCAAGTTACAACATCGCTACTTTGATAATCTCATTTCTCCTTATCCCATACTGGACAAGTTATTGACCTCATAGTTTTAGCCAACAATGCTCTTAGAAGTCCTCTGGTTTGTATCTATTAACCTCCTAAGTTGCTAGGTAGTGTCCTGTCGGCGGCCGAGGTGGGGCAGGGCACCTTATTTATCTTATTTATCTTAATATAATTAAGAGGTAAGCGCTTATTTTACTCTTAATATTTTTCTCTTTGAAGAGCTATTCATCTATTACTAATTATTGTAGAAGGGTCACGCATATGCATTGCGCTCAATCAGCATTCTAGCATTTAGTGAGCTGTACCTCTTTACCAGTAAATTAAACGTTAAACGCTAATTTATTTTACAGTTAATGACCCACAACAACACTCCTATTGGCTTTCCTATCCCATGTTCTATTAAATATAGCTGAGAAATCCCTATATCTTTAGGTGTTTTGAACAGGTAGATTTTACTGTTATGTATATATAGTTTGACGCAGCGTATATAGGACTTACCTATGTATATCAAATGATATTCTCAAACCCATCTAGTCTCCATTACAACTTATAAAGTAGTTCCACTCAGTGTGTATATATACACACACACACACGTCTTGATAAGATGAGCTACCAAGTTGTACCACCCTTAAGGTTAATCCCTGTAATCCCCTCCTCGTTTTGAGCCCTTGTTTTTTAGAAGCGGCTATATATACCATAAAAATGTTACAGAAATAAACTAAAACTCTGGAGGTACAGAAAGTGAGATCCACAAGTGGTCTCTTCTGAGTCAAGGCAACCTTCTGTAAGTGCCATTTAACACACATGGTGTAGGGTCCAAGAGAGGCCTTTCCAGATAAATAAGAAGGTTTAAAATTTTAATTGGCATGATGTAGAATTGTTTTTAGCAACTATTAACATTTTAGGCTCCATGTTATGGATATAGCAGACATTGTTTACTACATATGCAAGTTTCTTATACAACTCTGATGATAAATCTTGTTAACTTGGAATGTATCTATATAAAATACTGTAATATTATGTCTCTTTGCCAAAACTTAATTGCTTGATAGGTATACCCAGGAACCTTGCCTTAATATGTGTGTTTCTTCTTACAGTATTTGTAAATATTATTGATTTCATGACATGGACTTAGAAGACATTGTTTATTGCATATGCAAATCCAATATGTAAATCTTATGATAAACCCTGTTTACATGGAATATACTTCTATAATGTTATGATACTATATTTGTTTGCCAAAACTATACCTCAATAAAAATATTATTAAAAAAAAAGAAGTTAATATTCACCTGAAGCATGGGCTCAAAGGAAGAAAACCTGCAAAAGCCTCAAGACCAATATACAAAAGGTTCCAAGGAAGAAAACATTGGAAAACAGGATAAATTCATGGCCAGACAAGAACTGAACCATGAATAACAGAAAGATTAGCAATCTTCTTACAGAACATAAAACAGACATTTAAAAGAACTGGTGGATAAACTCTTATCCAAACTAGCCAGAAATCTGGATAAAGAAAGCAAAGCAATAAAGGCCTCCCAGATCTTAAAATAACAGACTAACAAGTCTTAAAAAGAAACTCAGAAACTACACAAATAGTTCAAAGACAAAGAGTATATCTGGTTCTATCTCCCAGCCATTAAGTCAAGAGAATTAGAATCCTTATAGAAAAAAAAAAAGGGGGACGTAAATAGGTCTGGTTGCAAAAGAAGCAGCCAAGAAAAGAAACGGGACATCATCAGAGTCAGACCCAGATCTGTAAACTAAAATATTGCAGGAACAGGTTGGAGTAAACATAAAAACAAAACTCTTCCTGACAAATCACGACAATTACCCAGTAAAGAAAAAAAAAAACTGAGGTAGAAAAAAGATTGGCTAACCAATATAACCACAACTACCAGAGCATCCACCATCACTGTTCAAAGATCCCTGGACCTACACAGTACCTGGGAAAAACAAGATCAAACCAGGAAGCTATCAGAAATATATCTTAACAATCTAAAAGAACTACAGTCGGATAGAACATAACCAAATGAAGAGACTGTTCTTCCAGGAGGGAAAAAAAAAAAAAAAAAAAAGAAGGACTTAAGAATAAGAGGGGAGGTTGACGTTAAAAAAAAAAAAAATTGCACCAAATGCTATGTTACTGAAGTCCGTTTTTTAACAGTTGGTTGCTTATGCTAATTGTTACGGTACCAACCAGATACCAAGGGTTAATACCAGATGAACAATGTCCTGCATAGGGAATCAGCAATTCACAACCCCAATCAGTTTCCCCCTCAACATGAGACCAGGCTCCACATTTCAGGTTTAAAACAGAATGTCATTTATTAAAGGCTAGATGCCTAGTATTTATACAGGTTTGACCCCAGATGGAGGGTTGAAAGACTGTTGTACATTAGATAAAAAGGGGAAAACGCCCTTTGACATGATACAATAGAATTACATTACTTAACACAAGACACTCTTGGCTTTCCTTATCACTTAGGCGTCTGCTCTCTGAGAGTGATTAAACAATGGAATGCTTATCACTAACTTAATTATAGCTGATGCCAGCAAACTTGTATTTAGGAAATAAAGTTAACGCTTTCAGTCCTGACCGAAGGGTCTGTCACATAGCTCCCCCCTTGTGGAACATTCCGGCAGACCCGGCTTGACCCTTTTGCGGGTCAACTTGGGGATGACCGGACTAGGAGGTGGTAGGCATGTCAGTTTGCCAGGACAATCCATCTGTATTCCCGTTATGAGAGAGAATTCCTGTCCATACAAACAAGGGTTCAACTTCCTCAGTGCCCAGACTAGGGCTAAACAGTCCTTCAAAATCCCATCAGCTTCTTTACGAGTTTTCTGTACCTGCTCTTTATAGGTATCCACAATCCCTTCATACTGACATAGGGTGCCCTTGAATTGCTGCACCTCCCTATGAGCCAGCGTCAGCTTCTCCTCAAGTGTCGCTAAGTTTGTCTTTAAGGTTTCATGTTCCACTCTCAAGCTGGTGTTTTCTGCAGTCTGTCGGTGCAGCTTGTCTAGCAGAGATTCACGTTCTAAACGTGCTTTTTCCTCTGCGCTCCTCTTCTCCTTCATCAGCGCATTGTAACGGGACTTCCACGTATCAATAGCGGATAGAGATTTACTGAGCTCAGCGGATCTGAGCACGGGTAGTCACAGGGTTAACATCAGCGGGACCCATGGGAGCATAGGCAGAAACAAGGGGGGCCAAGTTATTTCCAAGGAGAACATCAGCAGGTAAGTCCTTCTTGACCCCCACATTCAAAGGTCTAGCGCCCACTCCCCAATCCAAATGTACCCTGGCAACAGGTAGGCGGAACACAGTGCCCCGTGCTACCCTCACAGCCACAGTGTCTCCAGTGTGCTATTTCTCAGACACCAAGTTCTTTCGAAGCAAGGTCATGGTAGCACCAGTATCCCGTAGACCACTGACCTCCTTCCCATTCACTTTAACCAGTTGCCGGTTATTCCGGTGGGCAGCTTGCACGGGGTCTGCTTCATGTAGGTTGCCCCAGCATTCTTGTTCCTCTACGCAGTGGGCAGCAGGCTGAGGGTTACGTGGGATTCCGCCGGCGGGTCTCCTCCAGGACTGTGCTTGGTTTGCCGTGTTTAGGGGACACTCTGATCTTTTGTGCCCTAGTTGCTTACATCCAAAGCACAGAATAGGCTGTGAGTAATCCCGTGAGGTGAACCGGGCTGTCTGAGGGTAGTCCGTGGCCGGAGGCTGTGTGGTATAGCGGTGCGCCGGGGGTTGCCAACTGGCAGCTGCTGGGGTGACCGGGGGTCTGTACTCCACTCTAGCAGGGCGCTTAGTGGTAGCAGTGTCCAGTTTGCGGGCATCCGTATACTCATCTGCCAGGCGAGCTGCTTCATGCAGGGTGGAGGGTTTACGGTCCCTAACCCACTCTCTAACTCCTGCTGATAACTTGTCAAAGCAATGTTCCAACAGGAATAGCTGCAGCACCTCTTCCCCAGACACGGCTTGGCACCCTGCCATCCAGTAAGATGCTGTGCGGTGCACCTTACATGCCCACTCAACGTAGGAATCACCAGCCAATTTAACAGTGTCTCTGAACCGCCTCCGGTATGCCTCCGGTGTAACCGCATACCTGGAGAGCAGAGCCTCTTTTACAGTATTATAATCCCCGACTTCCTCATCTGGAATGGCCCGAAAAGGCTCACTGGCCCGGCCGGATAATTTTCCGGACAATATCGTGACCCAGTCCTCTGCGGGCACCTGGTGTAGTGCACATTGCCTCTCAAAATCCGCAAGGTACCCATCAATCTCTCCTTCTGTTTCCAGGAAGTTTTTAAAAGCGGTAAAATGCACTTTTCTCTTTTCCACTGGAGTTTGTGGTGACTTGGGCTGCTGCAGCGCCGCTTTGGCGAAGTAGGTTGGCCTCCACAGCTGCTATGACCCGGTCGATAATATCCGCAGATGGGTTGGGGCCATAATGTGCCAGTCTTATTTTGACTGCCCGGTCAAAGCTTGCTTCTTCGGGGGTTCTGTCTGACATGCTGGGCTCATTGGTTCCTTCGTGCCCTGGTACTCCGTCCATCTTGGTCAGTCTAGTAATAATCTCCCTCTTCCTGAGGTTACTGGTTTGTTGGCCCCGTTGCTCTAGCAGGTCTTTAAGGGTAGCTCTTTTTAGCCTTTCATACAGTATTCCCATTCGGTCTGGATGGGTAGTTGCTCCTCTGGGCGATAAGGATTCTCCCGTCGCTTGCCACCAATTGTTACGGTACCAACCAGATACCAAGGGTTAATACCAGATGAACAATGTCCTGCATAGGGAATCAGCAATTCACAACCCCAATCAGTTTCCCCCTCAACATGAGACCAGGCTCCACATTTCAGGTTTAAAACAGAATGTCATTTATTAAAGGCATGATGCCTAGTATTTATACAGGTTTGACCCCAGATGGGGGGTTGAAAGACTGTTGTACATTAGATAAAAAGGGGAAAACGCCCTTTGACATGATACAATAGAATTACATTACTTAACACTTTAAACACAAGACACTCTTGGCTTTCCTTATCACTTAGGCGTCTGCTCTCTGAGAGTGATTAAACAATGGAATGCGTATCACTAACTTAATTATAGCTGATGCCAGCAAACTTGTATTTAGAAAATAAAGTTAACGCTTTCAGTCCTGACCGAAGGGTCTGTCACACTAATGTATTGCAAGACTATAGAAAAGTTTTTTAACCAAGTCTTTTTTCAACCCATTTTAAACATCAGAACAAATGTCTTCAAAACAAGAAAATAGGGATGCACCGAAATGAACATTCTGGACCAAAACCGAAAATTCAGGATGCTCTTGGCCGAAAACCAAAACCGAAAATGACTTTTTGTAAACAAATTATTTAAACACCTATATAAAGTCTACTGTAAAAATGTTTTCTTAGGCAATTATTTTAAAATATTTTTGTTTTAGTTTTTTTTTTGCATAATTAGATTATTTAATGAATGAATCTGGATTGAAAAAACTGCAAGCAAAAAAAATAACCACACTTTTATTGAAAGTAACACTAAAATTGTACAAAAAAAAATTACTTAAAACAATAATATGCTAGACAATTTTATCAAGAAAAAAAAATAAAAAATTCCATCTTTGGCCAAAATGTTTCTGCGACTGACATTTCGGTGCATCCCTACACAATATTAAAATATCAATATACTGTATTACTCTTTATTTAGTTCTGTGTAACAGAATTTTTTTGTTTTTTTTACCAATTATCCAAATAAGTATAGTCCTAGAAAACTATTAATATTATATGCAAAAGAGTAACTCAAGTAATGAAATCAAACAGCAGCTCTAGGCTAGCATCAAATTTGAAATATGCTACACAATAATTTTACCTAAAATAACAGTCACAAAAAAAAGAAAACCAAAAATGTAATTTTCAGCCGAAACGTTTCTACGGCTGAAATTTCGGTGCATTCCTATAGGAAAAAGTTTAAAAAATATATATCAAGAAGCAGTTTCCTGCCTCACTGTGGCCCTCACACCTCAGGTGCCCCTGCCTCACTGTGGCCCTCACACCTCAGGTGCCCCTGCCTCACTGTGGCCCTCACACCTCAGGTGCCCCTGCCTCACTGTGGCCCTCACACCTCAGGTGCCCCTGCCTCACTGTGGCCCTCACACCTCAGGTGCCCCTGCCTCACTGTGGCCCTCACACCTCAGGTGCCCCTGCCTCACTGTGGCCCTCACACCTCAGGTGCCCCTGCCTCACTGTGGCCCTCACACCTCAGGTGCCCCTGCCTCACTGTGATCCTCACACCTCAAGCGCTCCTGCCTCACGGTGGCCCTCACACCTCAGGTGCCCCTGCCTCACTGTGATCCTCACACCTCAAGCGCTCCTCACACCTCAGGTGCCCCTGCCTCACTGTGGCCCTCACACCTCAGGTGCCCCTGCCTCACTGTGATCCTCACACCTCAGGTGCCTCTGCCTCACTGTGGCCCTCACACCTCAGGTGCCCCTGCCTCACTGTGGCCCTCACACCTCAGGTGCCCCTGCCTCACTGTGGCCCTCACACCTCAGGTGCCCCTGCCTCACTGTGATCCTCACACCTCAAGCGCTCCTCACACCTCAGGTGCCCCTGCCTCACTGTGATCCTCACACCTCAAGCGCTCCTCACACCTCAGGTGCCCCTGCCTCTCTGTGTCCCTCACACCTCAGATGCCCCTGCGTCTCTGTGTCCCTCACACCTCAGATGCCCCTGCCTCACTGTGGCCCTCACACCTCAAGTCCCACTGTTTATCACTCATTTATCAGGTGTCCCATCACACTCTATCCTACAACTCTCAGGTGTCTGTCTCCCTCTCCTGACTCACGGCCTCGTCCACCCTCCCATTAGTCCTGCCCCTCACCATATCCGCACCTCCGTACCTGAGCCAAGCGGGAGAGCACCAGGACCTCGTTCTTTCGCTCCAGAGCTAGCAACACACCGGGGCCTCTCCTGCCTCTAAGTCACCGAAACAAACCCACCAAGTGCGGGCAACTGAACCTACCTAGCGCTCACCCATCAGACTGAGCTTCCCCAGTTGTCACGTCCAATCAGCACTTAGCAAGACTGGGCTATCATCCAATCAACACGCTCTTACCAAATTCTCCAATCAAAGCATAGAAACTTAGTTAGGGGGCGTGACGACAGAACACAGAAAAATGACTTACTGGGTTAGGCTACAAAGGAAGCCCGGAAGTGTTTTGTGTTGATTGGCAGCTGTGGAGGGACAGTGTGTGTAGTGACAGACAGATTAGATGGTGATGGATAGACTTACGGCCAGACTGATTGATATATAGACATACATGTACAGACATATATAGACAGACTGCTCTATATATAGAGAGAGATACAGAGATATGTATTATAGTAGGGTAAAATCTGAGTTTAGCGTTCTAAATTATTTTCTCGGCCAATAGGTAGACAAACATAAAGAGTTGTAGATAGAGAGAGGTTAGATCAGTGTAGATAGACATATAGAGATACAGATATATAGAGAGATAGCTATATATAGAGATACAGAGATATAGTAGGTAGACAAACATAAAGAGTTGTAGATAGAGAGAGGTTAGATCAGTGTAGATAGACATATAGAGATACAGATATATAGAGAGATAGCTATATATAGAGATACAGAGATATAGTAGGTAGACAAACATAAAGAGTTGTAGATAGAGGTTAGATCAGTGTAGATAGACATATAGAGATACAGATATATAGAGAGATAGCTATATATAGAGATACAGAGATATAGTAGGTAGACAAACATAAAGAGTTGTTGATAGAGAGAGGTTAGATCAGTGTAGATAGACATATAGAGATACAGATATATAGAGAGAGAGCTATATATAGATAGAGATACAGATATATAGAGAGATAGCTATATATAGATAGAGATACAGATATATAGAGAGATAGCTATATATAGATAGAGATACAGATATATAGAGAGATAGCTATATATAGAGATACAGATATATATAGTAGGTAGATAGACATAAAGAGTTTTGGATAGAGGTTAGATCAGTGTAGGTAGACATAGAAATACAGACATATAGATAGAGATACAGACATATATAGTAGGTAGATAGACAAAGAGTTATAGATAGAGGTTAGATCAGTGTAGGTAGACATATAGAGATACAGACATATAGATAGAGATACAGAGATATAGTAGGTAGATAGACATAAAGAGTTGTAGATAGAGAGAGGTTAGATCAGTGTAGGTAGACATATAGAGATACAGACATATAGATAGAGATACAGAGATATAGTAGGTAGATAGACAAAGAGTTTTGGATAGAGGTTAGATCATTGTAGGTAGACATATAGAAATACAGACATATAGATAGAGATACAGATATATAGAGAGATAGCTATATATAGATAGAGATACAGAGATATAGAGAGATAGCTATATATAGATAGAGATACAGAGATATAGAGAGATAGCTATATATAGATAGAGATACAGAGATATAGAGAGATAGCTATATATAGATAGAGATACAGATATATAGAGAGATAGCTATATATAGATAGAGATACAGAGATATAGAGAGATAGCTATATATAGATAGAGATACAGATATATAGAGAGATAGCTATATATAGATAGAGATACAGAGATATAGAGAGATAGCTATATATAGATAGAGATACAGAGATATAGAGAGATAGCTATATATAGATAGAGATACAGATATATAGAGAGATAGCTATATATAGATAGAGATACAGAGATATAGAGAGATAGCTATATATAGATAGAGATACAGATATATAGAGAGATAGCTATATATAGATAGAGATACAGAGATATAGAGAGATAGCTATATATAGATAGAGATACAGAGATATAGAGAGATAGCTATATATAGATAGAGATACAGAGATATAGAGAGATAGCTATATATAGATAGAGATACAGATATATAGAGAGATAGCTATATATAGATAGAGATACAGAGATATAGAGAGATAGCTATATATAGATAGAGATACAGATATATAGAGAGATAGCTATATATAGATAGAGATACAGAGATATAGAGAGATAGCTATATATAGATAGAGATATAGAGAGATAGCTATATATAGATAGAGATACAGAGATATAGAGAGATAGCTATATATAGATAGAGATACAGAGATATAGATAGAGATACAGAGCTAAAGTAGGTAGATAGACATAAAGAGTTGTAGATAGAGAGAGGTTAGATCAGTGTAGGTAGACATATAGAGATACAGATATATAGAGAGATACAGAGATATAGTAGGTAGACAAACATAAAGAGTTGTAGATAGAGAGAGGTTAGATCAGTGTAGGTAGACATATAGAGATACAGACATATAGATAGAGATACAGAGCTATAGTAGGTAGATAGACATAAAGAGTTTTGGATAGAGGTTAGATCATTGTAGGTAGACATATAGAAATACAGACATATAGATAGAGATACAGATATATAGAGGGATAGCTAGATAGAGATAGAGATACAGACATATATAGTAGGTAGATAGACAAAGAGTTTTGGATAGAGGTTAGATCATTGTAGGTAGACATATAGAGATACAGATATATAGATAGAGATACAGAGCTATAGTAGGTAGATAGACATAAAGAGTTTTGGATAGAGGTTAGATCATTGTAGGTAGACATATAGAAATACAGACATATAGATAGAGATACAGATATATAGAGAGATAGCTATATATAGATAGAGATACAGAGCTAAAGTAGGTAGATAGACATAAAGAGTTGTAGATAGAGAGAGGTTAGATCAGTGTAGGTAGACATATAGAGATACAGACATATAGATAGAGATACAGAGATATAGTAGGTAGATAGACAAAGAGTTTTGGATAGAGTTAGATCATTGTAGGTAGACATATAGAAATACAGACATATAGAGATACAGACATATAGATAGAGATACAGATATATAGAGGGATAGCTAGATAGAGATAGAGATACAGACATATATAGTAGGTAGATAGACAAAGAGTTTTGGATAGAGGTTAGATCATTGTAGGTAGACATATAGAAATACAGACATATAGATAGAGATACAGATATATAGAGAGATAGCTATATATAGATAGAGATACAGAGATATAGAGAGATAGCTATATATAGATAGAGATACAGAGATATAGTAGGTAGATAGACAAAGAGTTTTGGATAGAGGTTAGATCATTGTAGGTAGACATATAGAAATACAGACATATAGATAGAGATACAGATATATAGAGAGATAGCTATATATAGATAGAGATACAGAGATATAGATAGAGATACAGAGCTAAAGTAGGTAGATAGACATAAAGAGTTTTGGATAGAGGTTAGATCATTGTAGGTAGACATATAGAAATACAGACATATAGATAGAGATACAGACATATAGAGAGATAGCTATATATAGAGATACAGAGATATAGTAGGTAGATAGACATAAAGAGTTGTAGATAGAGAGAGGTTAGATCAGTGTAGATAGACATATAGAGATACAGATATATAGAGAGAGAGCTATATATAGAGATACAGATATATATAGTAGGTAGATAGACATAAAGAGTTGTTGATAGAGAGAGGTTAGATCAGTGTAGATAGACATATAGAGATACAGACATATAGATAGAGATACAGATATATAGAGAGATAGCTATATATAGAGTGATACAGAGATATAGTAGGTAGATAGACAAAGAGTTTTGGATAGAGGTTAGATCATTGTAGGTAGACATAGAAATACAGACATATAGATAGAGATACAGAGATATAGTAGGTAGATAGACATAAAGAGTTGTAGATAGAGAGAGGTTAGATCAGTGTAGGTAGACATATAGAAATACAGATATATAGATAGAGATACAGATATATATAGTAGGTAGACAAACATAAAGAGTTGTTGATAGAGAGAGGTTAGATCAGTGTAGGTAGACATATAGAGATACAGACATATAGATAGAGATACAGAGCTAAAGTAGGTAGATAGACATAAAGAGTTGTAGATAGAGAGAGGTTAGATCAGTAGGTAGACATATAGAGATACAGATATATAGAGAGATAGCTATATATAGAGATACAGAGATATAGTAGGTAGATAGACATAAAGAGTTGTAGATAGAGAGAGGTTAGATCAGTGTAGGTAGACATATAGATAGAGATACAGATATATAGAGAGATAGCTATATATAGAGATACAGAGATATAGTAGGTAGATAGACAAAGAGTTTTGGATAGAGGTTAGATCAGTGTAGGTAGACATATAGAAATACAGACATATAGAGAGATAGCTATATAGAGATAGAGATACAGAGATATAGTAGGTAGATAGACAAAGAGTTTTGGATAGAGGTTAGATCAGTGTAGGTAGACATATAGAGATACAGATATATAGATAGAGATACAGAGCTAAAGTAGGTAGACATAAAGAGTTTTGGATAGATAGAGGTTAGTTAGATCAGTGTAGATAGACATTTATAGATACACACATATAAACGGAGAGATAGCTATATATAGATACAGAGATATATAGTGGAACGGTGTAAAAGCCGGAACAGGCCTTTTATAAAGGAATTTTATTCAAAATATAATGGGATGTGTTAGAGACTCTTGAGAACAATTTTAGGAACAATAAACTTTATGATGTAAAATTTAATTAACCCTTAAACTACCAAAATAGTGTCTGGAACCAAACATAACAGCCCAGAACAGCACCTTCCCAGAAAACCAGATACACCAAATTCATAAGTTACACATTACTAAATGTGATAAGTGTAATCAGCCACAAACTGTCCACAGAAACCACATTCCAATACCCATTCTGGCAGGTAATATGCTTTTTCATGAAAGGTGACTGAACGGCACCTTACCAGCAAATCAAATACATCAAATTCACCAGTCACACATGACTAAATATAATAAGTATAATCAGCCACAAACCATCCACAGAAACCACATTATTATATCTGTTCCAGCCTTTAATACGCTTTGTTATAAAAAGTGACGGAACGGCACCTTCCCAGCAACATAAACAGACCAAATTCACCAGCCACATATAACTAGAGGAAATAAGTGTAATCATCCAAACACCATCCACAGAAACCACGTTCCAATACCCATTTCGGGTAAAACAGTGATGGAACTGCACCTTCCCAGCAACATATACAGACCAAAACCACCTGTCACACATGACTAAATGTGATAAGTGTAATGAGCCATAAACCATACACAGAAACCACATATCTGTTCCAGCCTGTAATACACTTTTTATTAAAAGTGACGGAACAGCACCTTCCCATCAACATATACAGACCAAATTCACCAGCCACACATAACTAGATGTGATAAGTGTAATCAACAAAAAAGAGAGTGGTGATCCCAGATATCCAAATGTATAAAACGGCTTTATTTCTGTCAGATTCAAATAACGACATGTTACACACAAAAAGAGAGGAGAAAGGTTTTACGCGTTTCGGCTTTGGCCGTACTCATAAACCTGAAAAGGCACAGGTGAGTGCCATTTAAAAAGGATTAACCCATATCGGTCATTGGTTGGTGTTAAATACACCCCTACTAACCTATAAGAAACTGAATGAACACAACTCTATTCTAAATGGGGTGGGAACACCTTGGTTATATCAAATATGATAAACCATGTTCTGCCCTTTCAATGCGCTTTCTAGAGGTACACAACAAGGACACTAAATTCTTTAAATGGCGAGGTATTGAAACAATACGATTGCCCCCCATGGGAGGCAATAAAGACCAACTGCTAGCAAGACAGGAGGTGTATTTGAAGCTTCATATTCAAATTCCATATGGTTTTAATTCGGAATTTGACATCATTAACCATTGTAAATGAATGCTTCATGTTCCGTAACACTTCCACCTTGCATCTTTGTGTCTTTTTGATTCATGGATACCTCATGTTTTGATGTTTTCAATTTCATTATCTAAAATGATTCATCTAAGCACGTGAATTACTGACATTCTTAATCATACTGGCATGATTAGTGATTATCATACCACATAGGTAAGCCTGTGCGTAATTTCTAAAACTATTCATTATTTTTCCATTTAAGGGATCTTATGCGTTATCCCAATATTAACAGTCGACTCATGTTGCAACAATGTCGTTATAGATTATGTAGTCTCGATTACGATTGCTTTGATCATATATTTATTTGTCATACATGTAGATACATGATATAATAGTGTCAAACAATGTTTTGTTATTACATTATACTATCTTAACACATGTGTACTGCAATTTGTGCAGCGTAGTATGAAATATTATACAATACATGTTTTGTAAACACTAAAACATACACAGCTGTGCTGGTTTATAGCATCATTGTTTGATTTATTATATTTCAACCATTTTTGTTGGGAGCTAATGAAGCTAATGATATATGGCGTTCTGTATTACACTTTATTCACTAGTGCTTGAAGTATTTTTCTATCAACTGTCTAACATGTTACCTTCCTGCATCAAATATCTATGTTGTACATATTGTTGTATCATATTTGTATCATGTTGTTATATTGTGCAGTGATGCCTTCCATCATTTATATTATTGTATTAGATCACCCACCCCATTTAGCATAGAGTTGTGTTCATTCAGTTTCTTATAGGTTAGTAGGGGTGTGTTTAACACCAACCAATGACCGATATGGGTTAATCCTTTTTAAATGGCACTCACCTGTGCCTTTTCAGGTTTATGAGTATGGCCAAAGCCGAAACGCGTAAAACCTTTCTCCTCTCTTTTTGTGTGTAACATGTCGTTATTTGAATCTGACAGAAATAAAGCCGTTTTATACATTTGGATATCTGGGATCACCACTCTCTTTTTTTTGCATTATACTGAGGATTACAAGGAATCCTGCCCTTTATCCCTTATCCTGCAGCATTTGTGGCTACCCCTGGTGGTCTTTACTTTTACGGCTCTATCTTGAGACACAGTTCGAGCTGGATATTGATAGCAAGACAAGAACAGTTTGGGATTGGCTACCTACTCACCACGTGACTACTCTTCTTTCTCCATTGGATTGGAGAGCCGACTACATACGTCATCAGCATGGAGGACACTCGGAACCGGCAGAGGACAAAGAGAACCGCAGAGCCCTGGCTATCGCAGGAGCGAGCCAAACACGGGCTGCGGTTCTAAAAACCCTCAAACAGTCCTTGAAGTGACACGAGTAGCGAGTAGTAAGAGTGCACGCTTTCACTCTGTTTCCGCAAGCAGTGAATACTCGTGTCGGCAAGGATATACGTCGCTGTGGGTGAGTGCTCATTTGAGCGGTGCTATGCCTATCCTCCTCCTTCTTATTGAACACTACTCATGTTTGTTTGTTTCTATACATCACCACTTGTTATCAAACAGTTGCCTATACAAAAGCCGCGGACTGCTTTATTACTATTTCACAAGGTTATTTCCAGTCTAAGACCAGAACTTTCTTTTTGCTGAAAGTGTAATCACCCACAAACCATCCACAGAAACCACATTCCAATACCCGTTCTGGCCAGTAATACGCTTTCTCATGAAAAGTGACGGAGCGTCACCTTACCAGCAAATCAAATACATCAAATTCACCAATCACACATGACTAAATGTAAAAAGTGTAATCAGCCACAAACCATCCACAGAAACCACATTTTGATATTTGTTCCGACCTTTAATACGCTTTTGTTATGAAAAGTGATGGAACTGCACCTTCCCATCAACATATACAGACCAAATTCACCAGCCACACATAACTAGATGTGATATGTGTAATCAACCACAAACCATCCACAGAAACCACATTCCAATACCCGTTCTAGCCGGTAATACGCTTTCTCATGAAAAGTGATGGAACGGCACCTTACAAGCAAATCAAATACATCAAATTCACCAGTCACACATGACTAAATGTAAAAATTGTAATCAGCCACAAACCATCCACAGAAACCACATTTTGATATCTGTTCCGACCTTTGATATACTTTTGTTAGAAAAGTGACAGAACGGCACCTTCCCAGCAACATATACAGACCAAATTTACCAGCCACACATAACTAGATGAAATAAGTGTAATCAGCCACAAACCATCCACAGAAACCACATTCCAATGCCCGTTCCGGCCGTTAATACACTTTTTCATGAAAAGTGACGGAACAGCACCTTCCCTACAACATATACAGACCAAATTCACTAGCCACATATAACTAAATGTGATAAGTGTAATCAACCACAAACATCCACAGAAACCATGTTCCAATACCTGTTCCGGCCTGTAATAAGCTTTTTCATGAAAAGTGATGGAACGGCACCTTCCCAGCAAACCAAATACATCAAATTTACCAGTCACACATGACTAAATGTATAAAGTGTAATCAACCCCATTATGATAACTGTTCTGGTCTTTAATACGCTTTTTCATTAAAAGTGATGGAACAGTACCTTCCCAGCAACATATACAGACCAAATTCACCAGCCACATATAACGTACGTCTGGGGTTTTGCTGTTTCTCTTGTTCAGAGAGGGATTGCCTGGTATTTCGGGGCTGGACTGCACTGTTAAGTCAGGATCAGACTGATATGCTACAGGAAAGTTCTTCTCTGTGAAAGGCACATATTGAGCAAAAAGAGGCTGCTTCTAGGGTGGTAACTAGCCATAGAACAAGCTATTATGCTATTGTTCGTTCCCAGGTTGAGCGCTTCTCTGTTTTTATTTATGCAAATTATGACACTTGGGGAAGTCTCCCTAAGTGTGATGCGGGAATCCAGACGTGGACCCGTTGCTCAGTGTGCCTAGAGGGATATGGCTGCACCTCACTGACGAGGCCCACAATAGGCCGAAACGTACGTCTGGGGTTTTGCTGTTTCTCTTGTTCAGAGAGGGATTGCCTGGTATTTCGGGGCTGGACTGCACTGTTAAGTCAGGATCAGACTGATATGCTACAGGAAAGTTCTTCTCTGTGAAAGGCACATATTGAGCAAAAAGAGGCTGCTTCTAGGGTGGTAACTAGCCATAGAACAAGCTATTATGCTATTGTTCGTTCCCAGGTTGAGCGCTTCTCTGTTTTTATTTATGCAAATTATGACACTTGGGGAAGTCTCCCTAAGTGTGATGCGGGAATCCAGACGTGGACCCGTTGCTCAGTGTGCCTAGAGGGATATGGCTGCACCTCACTGACGAGGCCCACAATAGGCCGAAACGTACGTCTGGGGTTTTGCTGTTTCTCTTGTTCAGAGAGGGATTGCCTGGTATTTCGGGGCTGGACTGCACTGTTAAGTCAGGATCAGACTGATATGCTACAGGAAAGTTCTTCTCTGTGAAAGGCACATATTGAGCAAAAAGAGGCTGCTTCTAGGGTGGTAACTAGCCATAGAACAAGCTATTATGCTATTGTTCGTTCCCAGGTTGAGCGCTTCTCTGTTTTTATTTATGCAAATTATGACACTTGGGGAAGTCTCCCTAAGTGTGATGCGGGAATCCAGACGTGGACCCGTTGCTCAGTGTGCCTAGAGGGATATGGCTGCACCTCACTGACGAGGCCCACAATAGGCCGAAACGTACGTCTGGGGTTTTGCTGTTTCTCTTGTTCAGAGAGGGATTGCCTGGTATTTCGGGGCTGGACTGCACTGTTAAGTCAGGATCAGACTGATATGCTACAGGAAAGTTCTTCTCTGTGAAAGGCACATATTGAGCAAAAAGAGGCTGCTTCTAGGGTGGTAACTAGCCATAGAACAAGCTATTATGCTATTGTTCGTTCCCAGGTTGAGCGCTTCTCTGTTTTTATTTATTTAAATGTATAAAGTGTAATCAACCCCATTATGATAACTGTTCTGGTCTTTAATACGCTTTTTCATTAAAAGTGATGGAACAGTACCTTCCCAGCAACATATACAGACCAAATTCACCAGCCACATATAACTAGAGGAAATAAGTGTAATCAACCAAAAACCATACACAGAAACCACATTCCAATACCCGTTCAGGCCTTTAATACACTTTTTCATGAAAATTGATGGAACAGCACTTTCCCAGCAACATATACAGACCAAATTCACCAGTCACACATAACTAGATGTGATGTTGCTGGGAAGGGGCCGTTCCGTCACTTTTCATGAAAAGCATTTTACATGCCAGAACAGGTATTGGAACGGGGTTTCTGTGGATGGTTTGTGGTTGATTACACTTATTTAATCTAGTTATGTGTGGCTGGTGAATCTGGTCTGTATATGTTGCTGGGAAGTGGTTAGAAAGGAGCGCCAACACAGGCAAGGTCTGGGTGGATTGAATGTGATTAGGATGGTTGTTTGTGATTTAAAGTCACAGGTAGGGATAATACTCGTGTTAACTGATGGTATATCACTATAACTCAACCGCAATTGTGGTGATTACGCTGTATCAATATATAAACATAAAACGAAACATATGTGTGGCACAAGATTCTAAGATAGTTTCATAAAAGTGTTTAATACATATTGTAACATTAAAACATAAGTATCATTAAAACAATTAGCAAGAAAATGTACATAAAAAACACATATAAAAAACATATATACCTGGAACAATTTAAAATGAATCGTTAGATATCATAAAATGTGTACACCTCACACTGGAATAAGCGCTAAAAATGGAGGTGTATGAGCACTAACAGATATACATTTTGATATCTATTTCAGATAAACAAGTAAAAGATAACAATTGGCGTGGAAGGTGGTGGATCTTAGGTATGATCAACTACCCCTATGCGGTGGAGAGTGATTATAAAAACATTCAAAATAACAGTAGTACAAATGAAAATCGAAATAAAAATCAAGAAACTTAGGAGAATCAAAAGGGTTGCATTATTAGTGATGTTTAGGTGTTACTCCAAAATATTGTGATAACATTTTTTTTATAGTGATCAAAAAATTAATAATAAAAATGCAAATATTTATAAACAGTCCAAAATGGTGTGGTCCAAAAAAGTGCTAAAAATAAATCCAAAAGTCAGAATGAAAAATCCAATCAATTAGAAGTATAAAAAAGCAACTAGTGTGTACACAAACTAGTGAAAGTGATCACGAAAAAGGACAATTGGTAAACGTCTAAATCAAATCTTTGGTGTAAAGAGTCTCTTAGTTATAATCCCAAATAGGTCTTGAAAAAGGCCTCTTTTGTGGGCCGAAACACATTGATATGGTGAGCTATTTTCCTTGATTATTGAATTTTAATACAGTATTATACTATGTCATTATCTTTCATTCACAGGTTTTGAAGACTTCCCAGAATCAATTTTTATTTCTCACATTTTTTCCATCATCTCCACACAGTGGCGTAGCGTGGCTTCTCATCGCCCAGGGCAAGGCAAGAATTGCGCCCCCCTAATCCATTAGCACTGACTGAGTCTCTTCCACCAGTACAGTAGGGATTGGCAAATTTGCTTTGAATCTAGGAGACAGCTCAACAACTTAGGAGACAGGTTTTTGTTTTAAAACAAACAAAGCTTTATTTTAACAACAAAAATATATAGTATATATATAATTCTAAACTCTACATTCATCCTTAAAAATTAGGATTCAATATGGTTGCAGGCAGCCATTACTTTATTATATACATTAAGTAAGTACATTATATAACTTAACAATTACATTTTTTATGGTTTAATATTTAAACATGGGATTTCATTTTTAAAATACATGTGAGCCAGCATGCCAGAGTGTGAGAGTGATCTATGCTGCTTTAAAGTGAAAGCCAGTTATTATTTTTTTTTAAATTCATTTTTAACCTGGGTAAAACATACATCTTGTATGATTTATTTTACCCAGGTTAAATTTTTTTTAAATAAAATAAAAGAATAAAATAAAATAAAAGAATTTTAAATAAAATAACCAGCTTTCACTTTAAAGCAGCATAGATCACTCTCACACTCTGGCATGCTGGCTGGCTCAGAGTGACTCTGGGTCCTTTGGAACTTGGCTGACTGGCTGGCTGGCCGGCTGGCCCTGCGACGTCACGTGGGTAACGGTCTAGTCTAGCAGCAGGTAACGGTCGGATAGGATTACACTCATAAAATTATGATAATTAAATCATTACACAGCACAGCTGGGCGCAGGCGCCTGTCAGATTTTCTAGCCTCCCTGTAGCGCTGCTGGGAGTGGGACTGTGACTGTCTACTGTCTTGAGATGGTGGGGACTGGGGAGGCTGGGAGCCAAGCATTTTGCGCCCCTCAGAATTTTGCGCCCGGGGCAACCGCCCCTGTGGCCCCCCCCACGCTACGCCACTGTCTCCACATAACCTTTTTTCTATTTGGGATTATAACTAAAGAGACTCTTTACACCAAAGATTTGATTTAGACGTTTACCAATTGTCCTTTTTCGTGATCACTTTCACTAGTTTGTGTACACACTAGTTGCTTTTTTATACTTCTAATTGATTGGATTTTTCATTCTGACTTTTGGATTTATTTTTATCACTTTTTTGGACCACACCATTTTGGACTGTTTATAAATATTTGCATTTTTATTATTAATTTTTTGATCACTATAAAAAAAATGTTATCACAATTTTTTGGAGTAACACCTAAACATCACTAATAATGCAACCCTTTCGATTCTCCTAAGTTTCTTGATTTTTATTTCGATTTTCATTTGTACTACTGTTATTTTGAATGTTTTTATAATCACTCTCCACCGCATAGGGGTAGTTGATCATACCTAAGATCCACCACCTTCCACGCCAATTGTTATCTTTTACTTGTTTATCTGAAATAGATATCAAAATGTATATCTGTTAGTGTTCATACACCTCCATTTTTAGCGCTTATTCCAGCGTGAGGTGTACACATTTTATGATATCTAACGATTCATTTTAAATTGTTCCAGCTATATATGTTTTTTATATGTGTTTTTTATGTACATTTTCTTGCTAATTGTTTTAATGATACTTATGTTTTAATGTTACAATATGTATTAAACACTTTTATGAAACTATCTTAGAATCTTGTGCCACACATATGTTTCGTTTTCTGTTTATATATTGATACAGCGTAATCACCACAATTGCGGTTGAGTTATAGTGCTATACCATCAGTTAACACGAGTATTATCCCTACCTGTGACTTTAAATCACAAACAACCATCCTAATCACATTCAATCCACCCAGACCTTGCCTGTGTTGGCGCTCCTTTCTAACCACTTTATTGCATATATTCTTATTTGTGGGCATTTGGGGACCCACCTTAGACAGGAGCTATAGGTCTACACCCACTTCTAGCGCTGTAAGACAACACTATAATATGTTGCTGGGAAGCTGCCGTTCTGTCACTTCTCATGAAAAGGTGTATTACAGGCCGGAACAGGTATTGGAACATGTTTTTTTGTGGATGGTTTGTGTTTGATTATACTTATCACATTTAGTTATATGTGGCTGGTGAATTTGGTCTGTATATGTTGTTGGGAAGGTGCCGTTCCATTACTTTTCATGAAAAAGCGTTTTACAGGCCGGAACAGGTATAGGAATGTGGTTTCTGTGGATGGTTTGTGGTTGATTACACTTATTTCATCTAGTTATGTGTGGCTGGTGAATCTGGTCTGTATATGTTGCTGGGAAGGTGCTGTTCCATCACTTTTCATGAAAAAGCGTATTACCGGCAGGAACAGGTATTGGAACGTGGTTTCTGTGGATCATTTGTGATTGATTACCCTTATCACATCTAGTTATGTAGGGCTGGTGAATTTCGTCAGTATATGTTGCTGGGAAGGTGCTGGTCCGTCAATTTTCATGAAAAGCGTATTAAAAGCCGGAACATATATCATAATGTGGTTTCTGTGGATGGTTTGTGGCTGATTACACTTTATACATTAAGTCATGTGTGACTGGTGAATTTGATGTATCTGATTTGCTGGGAAGGTGCCGTTCCGTCACTTTTAATGAAAAAGTGTTTTACAGTCTGGAATGGGTATTGGAACGTGGTTTCTGTGGATGGTTTGTGGTTGATTACACTGATTTCATCTAGTTATGTGTGGCTGGTGAATCTGGTTTGTATATGTTGCTGGGAAGGTGCCGTTCCATCACATCTCATGAAAAAGCGTATTACAGGCCGGAACAGGTATTGGAATTGGGTTTCTGTGGATAGTTTGTGGTTGATTACACTTATCACATTTAGTTATATGTGGCTGGTGAATTTGGTCTGTATATGTTGTTGGGAAGGTGCCGTTCCGTCACTTTTCATGAAAAAGTGTATTACCGTCTGGAATGGGTATTGGAACGTAGTTTCTGTGGATGGTTTGTGGTTGATTACACTTATCACATTTAGTTATATGTGGCTGGTGAATGTGGTCTGTATATGTTGTTGGGAAGATGCCGTTCCATCACTTTTAATTAAAAGGTGTATTAATGTCCAGAACAGATATCTTAATGTGGTTTCTGTGGATGCTTTGTGGCTGATTACACCCATTACATTTAGCAATGTGTGACAGGTGAATTTGAAGTATCTGGTTTGCTGGGAAGGTGCCGTTCCGTCACTTTTCATGAAAAAGCGTATTTCAGGCATTGGAACGGGGGTTTCTGTGGATGGTTTGTGCATGTGTGACTTGTGAATTTGGTGTATCTGGTTTTCTGCTGTTCCGGGCTGTTATGTTTGGTTCCAGACACTATTTAGGTAGTTAAAGGGTTAATTACATTTTTCATCACAAAGTTTATTGTTCCTAAAATTGTTCTCAAGAGTTTCTAGCACATCAAGGGTTGGCTCTAAGGGGGGGCATTGACGGGCAATGCCCGCCCAAATGGAATGTTGTGCCCCCTCAAAAAATATGCCCACAAGGACCGCACTGCATTATTTTATTTATTGTGTATATACTATGTTATGTTCGGCTGCAACATATAATGACGGCCGGTGGCCGCACACTGTGTGGTGGTGAGGTGAATCCTGAATCACTGAGCCGAGTGGCACTAACACATGGCCCGTGGCCCGGCCACGTGTGGCTCTTTTTTCACCTCACACCGGCGTCGCAGTCAATTCTGCATTAATGGGGCAGCCGCGAGTGGGGCACTATTCCCGCGCTTTGGGGGGCCTTTGGAGAATCTGAGATGCTGTGAGCTGGAGGCAGCGACCTGACCCAGCCGATCACAGTCAGAGCCTGCAGGTAAGTGACCCGAGTCAACCAGCATTATGGTCCTATGCACCACTCACGGTAACTATACTCTCTCACAGCACAGTGGGAATACATTTTTATCTTCAGGCTAGTTGGGTGTTTACTAAATTGTGAAGGAATTCCTTAATGCTGCAACACACCTCTCAGAAACACAAGGCATTTGTAAGCACATAATTTGACAACATATACAGGACATCTCTATTTTTAAACCTGAAAATGTTTTAGATGTTTTAGATGTTTGACATAAAAATAGTCCAAATCAGTAATTAATGAATTACAATATGTATATATAAGGAAACAAAACATTTTCTTCTTGTAGTGTGATTTACTTGTACTGTGGCAAAACCTGCAAATCATTACATAGCACATTTCTAATGTTAGCTGTAAATTTGGAGTTTCACTTATTTAAAGGGACATAATTGCAAAAATAAATAAATAAACAAACAAGCTACTCAAGCTCATTACACAAGTTTATTTCTTATTATCTTTTGTCATTACGTGTCTAACAAGGGGTTAAACACATAAGCAAGTTTCTAAATCCAGCAAACTCCAATATAACTCCAAGCAAAGACACAGATGATGATAAGAGCATACCTACATACATATACTGCTATTCATAGGATTGCAGTTTATTTCCTTATCTGAAGTGACACAGAAACAATTGACTTTGACTATGTGTAAACCCCTTAGAAGATAATTGGTTAAAAAAATGATTTATTAAGTAGCCTGATAACCGTTAGTTATTGCAAAACAGGTATAGCTAAATCTAATCTACAAAATTACCAGTACCTGAAAACCTAGTATCCTCACTGCTAATGCAAACAAAGGGGTTAATTGCATTGGGGGTTTGTGGTGCATGGCTGTTTAGGGGACATGATTGAGATTTGAGAATGAGTTTACAATATATTACTTTAATACTGGCATTGTCTATAAATTAAATATCAAGATGGCTACACTTTCCTGCTCTTATTTTGACTCTCATACATGCTTTGTAAATGCGTGCACCCTCGTGAAAAAAAAATGCCCCCCCATTTCATTCATTCTGGAGCCGACCCTGCAGACAGCGCCGGTATTACAGGTTTTTACAAACCCGGCGTTAACCGCAAAAAAGTGAGCGTAGAGCAAAATTTAGCTCCACATCTCACCTCAATACCAGCGCTGCTTACGTTAGCGGTGAGCTGGCTAAACGTGCTCGTGCACGATTTCCCCATAGGAATCAATGGGGGAGAGCCGGCTGAAAAAAAAACTAACACCTGAAAGCTCCTAACGCAGCCCCATTGATTCCTATGGGGAAAATACATTTATGTCTACACCTAACACCCTAACATGAACCCCGAGTCTAAACACCCCTAATATTACACTTATTAACCCCTAATCTGCCGCCCCCGACATCGCCGACACCTGCATTATATTATTAACCCCTAATCTGCCGCTCCGGACAGCGCCGCCACCTACATTATACTTATGAACCCCTAATCTGCTGCCCCCAACATCGCCAACACCTACATTATATTTATTAACCCCTAATCTGCCGCCCCCAATGTCGCCGCAACCTAACTACATTTATTAACCCCTAATCTGCCGCCCCCAACGTCGCCACCACTATAATAAACATATTAACCCCTAAACCTAAGTCTAATCCTACCCCCCCTAACTTAAATATAATTGAAATAAATCTAAATAAAATTACTACAATTAACTAAATAATTCCTATTTAAAACTAAATACTTACCTATAAAATAAACCCTAAGCTAGCTAATAGTTACATTGTAGCTATCTTAGGGTTTATTTTTATTTTACAGGCAACTTTGTATTTATTTTAACTAGGTAGAATAGTTATTAAATAGTTATTAATTAACTATTTAATAACTACCTAGCTAAAATAAATACAAATTTACCTGTAAAATAAAACCTATCCTAAGTTACAATTACACCTAACACTACACTACAATTAAATTAATTACCTAAATTAAATACAATTAATTACAATTAAATAAAATTATCTAAAGTACAAAAAAACACACACTAAATTACAGAAAATAATAAAGAAATTACAAGAATTTTAAACTAATTACACCTAATCTAATCCCCCTAACAAAATAAAAAAGCCCCCCCAAAATAAAAAAAGCCCTACCCTACACCAAATTACAAATAGCCCTTAAAAAGGCCTTTTTGCGGGGCATTGCCCAAAAGTAATCAGCACTTTTACCTGAAATTTTTTTTACAATTCCCCCCCCAACATTAAAACCCACCACCCACACAACCAACTCTACTCTAAAACCCACCCAATCCCCCCTTAAAAAACCTAACACTAACCCCCTGAAGATCACCTTACCGGGAGACGTTTTCACCCAACCGGGCCGAAGTCCTCAACGAAGCCGGGAGAAGTCTTCATCCAAGCCAGGCGAAGTGGTCCTCCAGACGGGCAGAAGTCTTCATCCAGACGGCATCTTCTATCTTCATCCATCCGGCGCGGAGCGGGTCCATCTTCAAGACATCTGACGCGGAGCATCCTCTTCAAATGACAGCTAAACACAGAATGAAGGTTCCTTTAAATTACGTCATCCAAGACGGCGTCCCTTCAATTGCGATTGGCTGATAGAATTCTATCAGCCAATCGGAATTAAGGTAGAAAAAATCCTATTGGCTGATGCAATCAGCCAATAGGATTGAAGTTCAATCCTATTGGCTGATCCAATCAGCCAATAGGATTGAGCTGGCATTCTATTGGCTGTTCCAATCAGCCAATAGAATGCCAGTTCAATCCTATTGGCTGATTGCATCAGCCAATAGGATTTTTTCTACCTTAATTCCGATTGGCTGATAGAATTCTATCAGCCAATCGGAATTGAAGGGACGCCAACTTGGATTACGTCATTTAAAGGAACCTTCATTCTGTGTTTAGCCGTCGTTTGAAGAGGAGGCTCCGCGTCGGATGTCTTGAAGATGGACCCGCTCCGCGCCGGATGGATGAAGATAGAAGATGCCGTCTGGATGAAGACTTCTGCCCGTCTGGAGGACCACTTCGCCTGGCTTGGATGAAGACTTCTCCCGGCTTCGTTGAGGACTTCGGCCCGGTTGGGTGAAGACGTCTCCCGGTAAGGGGGTTAGTGTTAGTTTTTTTTTAAGGGGGGATTGGGGGGTTTTAGAGTGGGTTGGTTGTGTAGGTGGTGAGTTTTAATGTTGGGGGATTGTATTTTTTTTTCAGGTAAAAAAGCTGATTACTTTGGGGCAATGCCCCTCAAAAGGCCCTTTTAAGGGCTATTTGTAATTTAGTGTAGGGTAGGGATTTTTTTTATTTTGGGGGGGCTTTTTTTATTTTGTTAGGGGGATTAGATTAGGTGTAATTAGTTTAAAATTCTTGTAATTTCTTTATTATTTTCTGTAATTTAGTGTGGTTTTTTTTTGTACTTTAGATAATTTTATTTAATTGTAATTAATTGTATTTAATTTAGGTAATTAATTTAATTGTAGTGTAGTGTTAGGTGTTAGTGTAACTTAGGCTAGGTTTTATTTTACAGGTAAATTTGTCTTTATTTTAAATAGTTATTAAATAGTTAATAACTATTTAATAACTATTCTACCTAGTTAAAATAAATACAAAGTTGCCTGTAAAATAAATATAAACCCTAAGATAGCTACAATGTAACTATTAGTTATATTGTAGCTAGCTTAGGGTTTATTTTACAGGTAAGTATTTAGTTTTAAATAGGAATCATTTAGTTAATTATAGTAATTTTATTTATATTTATTTAAATTATATTTAAGTTAGGGGGTGTTAGGGTTAGGGTTAGACTTAGATTTAGGGGTTAATAACTTTATTATAGTGGCGGTGACGTTGGGGGTGGCAGATTAGGGGTTAATAATATTTAACTAATGTTTGCGATGCAGGAGTGCGGCAGTTTAGAGGTTAATATATTTATTATAGTGGCGGCAATGTCCGGTTCGGCAGATTAGGGGTTAAAAAAATTATTTTAGTGTTTGCGATGTGGGGGGGGGCCTCGGTTTAGGGGTTAATAGGTAGTTTATGGGTGTTAGTGTACTTTTTAGCACTTTAGTTAAGAGTTTTATGCTACGGCGTTATAGTGTAAAACTCTTAACTACTGACTTTAAAATGCGGTACCAGGCTTGACAGGAGAGGGTGTACCGCTCACTTTTTGGCAGACTCGTAATACCGGCGCTATGCAAGTCCCATTGAAAATATAGGATACGCAATAGACGTAAGTGGATTTGTGGTATTTCCGAGTCTGGCCAAAAAAGTGAGCGGTCAATGCTGCTTTTTAAGGCTAACGCAAAAACTCGTAATCTAGGCCCAGTCTCTAAACTAAGGCCCCTAAGTTATAATTTAAAAAAATCTGTTACAAAAAATTTAAAATTAAACCTAAACTGCCACAACCCCAAACACAATCTAACCCTCCTCTACCTAACACCTAACACCCCCTCTAAAAAAAAATCTAAGTTACATAAAATAATAAACAACAGTATCGAAAATAAAAAAACACCATTTTGCACACTAATCTACATACCCCATAAAATAAAAAAACAACCCAAAACAAAAAAAACAACCCTAACACTAAAATAAAATACAATAACCCTTAAAAGGGCCTTTTGTAAGACATAGCCCTAAAATGATTTCAGCGGGTGGTGAGACATCGCCGGTGAGAGACATTGCCATTGCTCGGACACGCCCCTTTTAAAAAATATCTCAGCAGTCGACGAGGCCCGTGAGGCAGTTTCTTTATGGTCTATCGATGCTTTGAATATTGGGGCCTAAGTGTGATGCGGGAAACCAGACGTGGACCCGTTGCTCAGTGTGCCTAGAGAAATAGGGCTGCACCTCACTGAGGTGACTTCTCTCTTTTTGTATATGCAAACTCTTTTACTATAAAAGTAACAAAGCTGACACACTTTTGGCCACCAAATTTAGAAATCAAGCACTCAATCTAGAATAGCCTCCATTAAAAATGGAAACAAATTAGTTAACTCTCCAAAAGAAATAGGTGAAGCATTTTAACACTTTTATAACTCTCTAGCTACAAGAACCTTTTTGCATAAATTACAACTACCCACCTTGATTTCTTAACAAATTGACTCTCTAATCACTCGGATCTGATGGCTTTTCTGGCTGCTACTATAAAATTTATGTGGACTTAATTAGCCTACTCTTACTTAGAGTCATTGATGAGGTGGCTTAGTCTGGCCTGTTCCTGGGGGAATTAATTGAAGCCAGTATTGTTTCTATCATATAACCAGGGAAAGACCAGTCTCAAAAGGTATTTGACAGAGTGAGATGGGAGTACCTTTGGGAGGCGTTAATAGCCTTTGGATTCCCCTAAGGGCTCATCACAGCAATTAAAATCCTATATTCCTGATGAAGCCAGATGGTGAAACGATCGTAGGCAATTTTCATTGGTTCCCTGAACACTTCGAATTCCCAACTATGAATGTTGACCTGAGAGAGGAGATCTATATCCTTTGATATTGCTGTGTCTTGTCTGTGGAGTTGTTACTTTATGGGTGCAATCCAGGTACTTGTAGGCTTAAGTTACTAGTTCTTATTACCCGTTGTAGTTTGCTTAGGGTTTTATGCTGTCTAGTGCTAGCGTACCGAAAGCACTCCGGCTTCTCGGCTGTGATGTCTGGTGGTTATTAACTGCTAGCACCACAGCTTAAGTAGAAGAGCTTTACCTGTCAGCAGACTCCATTAGCTTATGGCTGTAGAGCATGGTTTAATATCTTGGCCGCAAGTATACATGCCAAACTGAGTTTTGCAGCAAGAACTCTCTCTCTCTCTACAGATACACCAGTTGGAGAATGCTGGACTTTCACTTTGATTTACTGGATTACAGTTTTCAGCATTTCCTGTGGATTTGAGATATCTGACCAGCTCATTGTTTTACATGTAGCCATTTTTTCTGATTGACAATGTTTTGAGGCAAGAATGCTTTATCCGAGTACTATATTTTTCTTTTTGCAATTTACCTATATTCTAGATCCTTGGCTAGGATTAGTGGTGTTGGCTTCAGGTCCAATAGCTTTAGAATATCCAACGGTATGGGACAAGGGTGCCCTCTGTTACCTCTTCTCTATGCACTAGCAACTCAACCACTGGCCCAGGCAGTTAGATTGGACAACCAGATTATAGGCCTCTTTTTAAATAAAATCCAACACAAAATAGCACTCTTCGCTGGTGACATTACATTACTGCTTACATCCCTATCTACTTCTTTTCCGAGAGTGTTCGACCTCCTCTATGTCTTTGGCTCCTATAGTCTTTATAAACTTAACCTCTATAAAACAGAAGTTTAACACATAGGTCTCCAAACTGTACAACTGGATAAACTCAAAGAAGTTATATCCTTTTCAATGTTCGAACACATACCTCAAGCACATAGGTGTTTATCTAATCCCTGACCTCTCCCTGATTATCACTAAAAATTATGTAGAACAGATTCCTGAATTTCGTAGACTACTTGGGTCTTGGGAATTCAGTAAAATCTCCTGGACTGGTCGCATAGCTGTGATTAAAATGACATTCCACCCCAAATGTACCTATCTTTTCCGATGCAGCCCTCTTACTATCCATAGACCCCTAATAAGCAAATTACAAAGTATGGTATCCTTATACATCTGG
Organism: Bombina bombina; assembly: GCF_027579735.1. Lineage (NCBI taxonomy): Eukaryota > Metazoa > Chordata > Amphibia > Anura > Bombinatoridae > Bombina > Bombina bombina. Next base: position 47,951,475 of record NC_069501.1, read on the forward strand.
GAAGGTTGTAAACCCTGCATCTCAAGACTTACCTTACAGAGACCCTTATGTAAAGGGAGTCTGGCTCTTCCGAATCTCATAACATATCATCATAGTGCTGCGGAATCTGTTGGCGCTCTACAAATAACCGATAATAATAATAATAATCATTCAATCAGACTATCGCTCCTTATGAGATGGTGTGACCAGCACTTTATATAGATGGCAAGCGGTAGAACTGGCCCTACTCCCCCATGGAATAAAATTGCCTGACCTTCCGTGGCTTCCATCGTATAGTCATAAAGCTCTCGGAGTCAGCAATCCTATAATACTGTGGACACTAACATTTTAGGACCACATCTGACACCACTTAGATATCTCCCCTCATCCCTCTCCGGTACATAAACTGACAAGAAGCATTTAAACACATGGTCAGCTTCACAGATAGTCTATCTTAGAGATCTATATGATAATGAGTGGATTACTTTCTCAGAAGTAGTTACAAAACACTCTAACCCAACATCACTCTCCTTTGACTATTATAGACTGGGAAGTCTTTAATAGTTCTTGGGAATACCCCAAAACTGGCATCAGAAAGTCAACATCATGGGAATATAGGTGGATGAAGGGGGACCCTATTAAAACATCTCTCTCTTTCCATTATCTCTTATTACTCAATAGCCATAATCAAACTAAACTTGGACAACCACTAGCTTGGGAAAGAGACTTACGTAGTGCAGTTGATCCCAAAATGTGGTTTAGAGAAATCGTGTTTACTAAAAAAAATTCTACATTGTGCTACACTCTGGAAGCTACACTATAAAGTTATTGTTAGATGGCATCTTGTTTCAACCACATCAGATTCTTCCCTGTAATGTTTATCAGATCTCTGGAAAACAAAGAAAAATTTATTTATCCTGAAATAAACTGGTTAAACCTTTTTTTTTGGCTTTATTCACGTAAAACTCATTTTTTTTTTCTTTTTTTTTTTATTGAGGTATAATACAAGGCATACAAACCAAACATGTCAGCAAAAAATAAATAAAAAAAATTGTACAGTGAAAAAGTTTCCAAACATGTTATTAGTACAAATTAATCATGGCACATAGAGTAAGTTTACCTGATAATTGAAAAACATAATTTATGTAAGAACTTACCTGATAAATTCATTTCTTTCATATTGGCAAGAGTCCATGAACTAGTGACGTATGGGATATACAATCCTACCAGGAGGGGCAAAGTTTCCCAAACCTCAAATGCCTATAAATACACCCCTCACCACACCCACAATTCAGTTTAACGAATAGCCAAGTAGTGGGGTGATAAAGAAAGGAGTAAAAAGCATCAACAAAGGAATTTGGAAATAATTGTGCTTTATACAAAAAATCATAACACCATAAAAAGGGTGGGTCTCATGGACTCTTGCCAATATGAAAGACATTCATTTATCAGGTAAGTTCTTACATAAATTATGTTTTCTTTCATGTAATTGGCAAGAGTCCATGAGCTAGTGACATATAGGATAGTAATACCCAAGATGTGGAACTCCACAGAAGAGTCACTAGAGAGGGAGGGATAAAATAATAACAGCCATTTTCCGCTGAAAAAGATTAATCCACAACCCAAAATATAAATTTATTCTCATAATGAAAAGAAAAAAGTTAAACATAAGCAGAGGAATCAAACTGAAACAGCTGCCTGAAAAACTTTTCTACCAAAAACTGCTTCTGAAGAAGCAAATACATAAAAACGGTAGAATTTAGTAAATGTATGCAAAGAAGACCAAGTTGCTGCTTTGCAAATCTGAACAACTGAAGCTTCATTCTTTAAAGCCCACAAAGTGGAGACTGATCTAGTAGAATGAGCTGTAATTCTCTGAGGCGGGGCCTGACCCGACTCCAAATAAGCCTGATGAATGAAAAGTTTTAACCAAGATGCCAAGGAAATGGCAGAAGCCTTCTGACCTTTCCTAGAACCAGAAAAGATAACAAATAGACTAGAAGTCTTCCTGAAATCTTTAGTAGCTTCAATGTAATATTTCAAAGCTCTTGCCACATCCAAAGAATGTAAGGATCTCTCCAAAGAATTCTTAGGATTAGGATACAAAGAAGGGACAACAATTTCTCTATTAATTTTGTTAGAATTCTCAACCTTAGGTAGAAATTTAAATGAAGTCCGCAAAACTGCCTTATCCATATGGAAAATCAGAAAAGGAGATTCACAAGAAAGAGCAGATAATTAGGAAACTCTTCTAGCAGAAGAGATGGCCAAAAGGAACAACACTTTCCAAGAAAGTAGTTTAATGTCCAAAGAATGCATAGGCTCAAACTGAGGAGCCTGTAATGCCTTCAAAACCAAATTAAGACTCCAAAGAGGAGAGATTGATTTAATCCCGTACAAAGCCTGTACAAAACAGTGAATATCAGGAAGCTTAGCAATCTTTCTTTGAAATAAAACAGAAAGAGCAGAGATTTGTCCCTTCAAGGAACTTGCAGACAAACCTTTATCCAAACCATCCTGAAGAAACTGTAAAATTCTAGGAATTCTAAAAGAATGCCAGGAGAATTTATGAGAAGAACACCATGAAATATAAGTCTTCCAACCTCGATAATAAATCTTCCTAGAAACAGATTTATGAGCCTGTAACATAGTATTAATCACTGAGTCAGAGAAACCTCTATGACTAAGCACTAGGCGTTCAATTTCCATACCTTCAAATTTAATGATTTGAGATCCTGATGGAAAAACGGACCTTGAGACAGAAGGTCTGGCCTTAATGGAAGTGTCCAAGGTTGGCAACTGGACATCCGAACAAGTTCCACATACCAAAACCTGTGAGGCCATGCTGGAGCTACCAGCAACACAAACGATTGTTTCATGATGATTTTGGAGATTACTCTTGGAAGAAGAACTAGAGGCGGGAAAATATAAGCAGGTTGGTAACACCAACGAACTGTTAACGCATCCACCGCTTCCGCCTGAGGATCCCTGGACCTGGACAGGTACCTGGGTAGTTTCTTGTTTAGATGGGAAGCCATCAGATCTATTTCTGGAAGACCCCACATCTGAACAATCTGAAAAAACACATCAGGATGGAGCGACCACTCCCCCGGATCTAAAGTCTGACGGCTGAGATAATCCGCTTCCCAATTATCTATACCTGGGAAATTAGACAGGAGCTGGATTCTGCCCAAGCAAGTATCCGAGATACTTCTTTCATAGCTTGGGGACTGTGAGTCCCACTCTGATGATTGGCATATGCTACAGTTGTGATTTTGTCTGTCTGAAAACAAATGAACGGTTCTCTCTTCAACAGAGGCCAAACCTGAAGAGCCCTGAAAATAGCACGGAGTTCCAAAATATTTATTGGTAATCTCGCCTCTTGAGATTTCCAAACCCCTTGTGCTGTCAAGAGATTCCCAGACAGCTCCCCAACCTGAAAGACTTGCATCTGTTGTAATCACAGTCCAGGTTGGACGAACAAAAGAGGCCCCTTGAATTATACAATGGTGATCTAACCATCAAGTCAGAGATAGTCGAACATTGGGATTTAAGGATATTAATTGTGATATCCTTGTATAATCCCTGCACCATTGGTTCAGCATACAAAGCTGGAGAGGTCTCATGCGAAAACAAGCAAAGAGGATCGTGTCCGATGCTGCAGTCATGAGTCCTAAAACTTCCATGCACATAGCTACTGAAGGGAATGATTGAGACTGAAGGTTCCGACAAGCTGAAACCAATTTTAATCGTCTCTTGTCTGTTAGAGACAGAGTCATGAACACTGAATCTATCTGGAAACATAAAAAGGTGACCCTTGTCTGAGGAATCAAAGAACTTTTTGGTAAATTGATCCTCCAACCATGTCTTTGAAGAAACAACACTAGTTGATTCGTGTGAGATTCTGCAGAATGTAAAGACTGAGCTAGTACCAAGATATCGTCCAAATAAGGAAACACTGCAATACCCCGCTCTCTGATTACAGAGAGTAGGGCACCGAGAACCTTCGAAAAGATTCTTGGAGCTGTCGCTAGGCCAAATGGAAGAGCGACAAATTGGTAATGCTTGTCTAAAAAAGAGAATCTCAGAAACTGATAGTGATCTGGATGAATCGGAATATGAAGATATGCATCCTGTAAATCTATTGTGGAAATATAATGCCCTTGCTGAACAAAAGGCAGAATAGTCCTTATAGTCACAGGTATATCTTGTACATAAGATATTGAAGGAACAACAGGCATTGTACTATTACAGATGGACACATTCTCTGCATGTAAAAGCTTATCATGACAACTATTACATACCACAGCTGGAGATATAATCTCCACAAATTTACAACAAATGCACTTAGCTTTGGTAGAACTGTTATCAGGCAGCAGGGTTCCAACAGTGGTTTCTGAGACAGGATCAGATTGAGACATCTTGCAAATGTAAGAGAAAAAACAACATATAAAGCAAAATTATCAATTTCCTTATATGGCAGTTTCAGGAATGGGAAAAAAATGCAAATAGCATAGCCCTCTGATAAAAGAAAAGGCAAGAGGCATATAGGAATGGGGTTTTAAATAATGAAATTATTTTGCGCCAAGTATGACGCACAACGCAAACTGAATTTTTTTTGGCGCTAACAACATCCGGAAATGACACACTTCCATCATTGTAGACACAGTCTTGTGTAAGGAACACAGCGTCAACTAAGACGCCAGAAATGACGAAATGAGCCTAATTTTACCCACGAAATTTAATGAGAAAAGACTATACCCCAGGTAAGAAAAATATTTTCCTAAAATATGCTTCTCCCATATATGAAACTGACAGTCTGCAAAAGGAAATATACAAAAGCCGGACTCATGGCAAATATACGTACAATACATATATATAGAACTTTATAATAATACATAAAGTGCCAAACCATAGCTGAGAGTGTCTTAAGTAATGAAAACATACTTACTGAAAGACACCCATCCACATATCGCAGATAGCCAAACCAGTACTGGTAATGGAATATGAGAGTATATCGTCGATCTGAATAAGGGAGGTAGGAGATGAATCTCTACGACTGATAACAGAGAACCTATGAAATAGATCTCCTGTGAGGAAAACCATTGCATTCAATAGGTGATACTCCCTTCACATCCCTCTGACATTCACTGTACTCTGAGAGGAATCGGGCTTTAAAATGCTGAGAAGCGCATATCAACGTAGAAATCTTAGCACAAACTTACTTCACCACCTCCATAGGAGGCAAAGTTTGTAAAACTGATTTGTGGGTGTGGTGAGGGGTGTATTTATAGGCATTTTGAGGTTTGGGAAACTTTGCCCCTCCTGGTAGGATTGTATATCCCATACGTCACTAGCTCATGGACTCTTGCAAATTACATGAAAGAAATATATATTAAACAGCTTGCCTGTTGTACTGGGAACTCTCTGAATGACACATAAGGCCGCTTTTGGACCCCTTAGGAAAATATGGAGCTACAGAGAATTATCTTGCACAATAGGAGACTACTTTTGAGTCTCAAAGAAAAAAAACCCCCTCTATTTTCTTGTTTGGTATAATTATAAAACATGTAATGTAACCGATTTAGTAAATAACACTATAGTAAAATATGGGGGATTTATGCCATATAGGTTGTCAACAAAATGCAATCTATAGCCTTTTATGCGAAGTTGTGGCATAATGTGATTAAAGGACCGCAGATAGTTTTAGGAGATATTAAGCACATTTAGGTTTCAGCAGGTGAAAATATACACTGAAGTATGAGGTTATGGGCTAACAAACTTTGGTGGTACTAAGGTAGCATAAATAACTGGCTATGTTACTGATACAATATAAAATGGAGCTTAGCTTGAGTGCAGGAGTTGTCTAGCAGGTCAAAATAATAGTATCTGCAACTTGCCACACACTCTTAAAAGCTTATCAGTGCTAACAAATATAATTAGAGAGATACTGTGTATCGTACCTAACCACCATCCTATATAGTAAGAAACTTTGAGTGATGCCAAATATGGGAAAACAATGACATATCCAAACCTGCGTTCTGCATGGTTAAATGACCTAAACAAATGCTCTCCTGCGGTTATTTTAACAGCAACCATTTGTCGGCCGCTGACAACAGATCACCGATATCTAAAGGGTTTGCCTCACATTATATATTGGTGCTGACTAAGACGAGTTACCTAAAAACTAAAGTATTTTCATTACAAAGCAGGAGTAGTTAGTAACTGGGCAGAGCTACAGTATGTCCAATGTAAGTAACAGTATTGTTAACTTTACCAAACTTTGATTCATATGCAACTACCTGTAGGCACACATAAGTATGTTTAGAATACCAGTAGGAGAAAATGGAAAATAGAATATAAAACACATATATATATAGGTTTGAGGCTGTCCCACATATGCAATGAAGTTAACCTGATCTGTGATCTTAATAATCTCTCAAATTGTGCAATTCATCCAGCAGCAATACTCACAGGTTAGAGCTTCAAGGAGTCACTACAAAACTCCCCAACAATAGTAGAAAAATGTAAAAATGAAACTCTCCAACATGCCAAAGTTTCAATGCTTTATTATAGAGAGTGCAGAATCAAACAGCCACTCATTGGCTGTTTGACTCTGCACTCTCTATAATAAAGCATTGAAACTTTGGCATGTTGGAGAGTTTCATTTTTACATTTTTCTATCTTAATAATCTCTATCAGTTATGTCCATAGTGAAAAGAGATAATAATATGAAAAATGCTTAAAGGATTACTTTCTGTTATAATTTTTAAGCTAAACAACTAACATATTAAAGTTGATAAACATTAATTAAAACCTACTGACCTATATTTTCTCCAAAACGAAGTTTCATAACGTTCTAAAAGTTATATCTTTTATTCGCCGATGATGTCACGTTATCCTGCCCACTATTTTCAGCACTGCATGTTCAAAATACTTAAACCAATAACTTTGTGTTTAAAGCGCCATTTTGAAACCTAGGTATTGTAAACGGATTGGTACAGAGCAAAGGATACCCATGGAGTGGGTTTGGAAAACAATTAAATTTGCAGACAAGATTTCTGATATACGGTAGAGATATGTTAATGAAATGCTATTGATAAAAAGCGTATTTGGTAGTTAGTTAGTAACAGGCATAGAAAATATTTACTTACAGTGGCCCTTTAACCATGGTGAAGAGAAACCAATCTGTGCAGTGGATACATTTTTACAGCATAAAAAGTATATTTGATAGTGACAGGGAGTAACAGTTTAACGTAAACCTAACCCTAGTTCAGAATATGAGGACTTATTAGGGGCATCTCATTATGTGAGCCCCCAAACAAATAGCAACATTGGTGCAAGGCTTCTAAGGTAAAACTGTAGGAATCTCATTAGTTATCAACCAAGTGAGATAGAGGTATTAGCAATATACCAGAACCTCAGGTAGATAGTAAATTATCCTCATTAATAATATCGCTAACTCTCATCTCTAAATTGATGTGATCTAAACGCTAATATATGTGCGTGTGAGTGAATTGTCAATTAGCAATTCTGAAATAATTAACTATATATAATCGTCTAACGAGTGAGGCAAAACAGTTGTGAATATTACACAGCATAGTCTGCAGATTATGGCTCATGAAGTTAATCACAGATAACATCAAAGCTGTTGAGCGCTATGAAATTATATTTACATATTAATATCCTATGCTCTGCAATCCTCCCTCATCCCAAAAAGGAAAAGACAATTTCAAATATGAACACAACATTTAGTGGATATTATTAGCCCCCTTTGCCATTTTATGCTAGGTATGAACTACTAGGTAAATTATAAGCAGTGTCACGTAAAGAACAGTGAGTCCATCTTAAAGTCTAAGAGATGTGAGGTAGCTGAACAGGAGAAAGAAGTAGTCATGCCTTTAGCCCGTCTCTATGGCTAGATAGTTAGTGGCACGGGGATGAAGTACCTTGTTGGGTAGTGCATTGTGGACCTGTTGAAGTGCTACTTACAAGTTCGTATATACAGGGAAAAGAGAAGAAAGGGGCTATCAGCACTCTATCCTACTCACAAGTTGAAACAAATAAAACAAAATTTTATTAAATATATTATTTAAAAAACAGAAATTACTCTGTACTCCACATTAATTACCCATACCCCACGTAAAAGCCGTATGTCACTCCCCTGTTTCCTGGCCGATAACAGGAAGCGTCGGTGTCAGTTGACAGGAATGACAGGGACGGTCCAATATACATCAATAGTTAAAAAAAACAAACGCGTTTCAGCCGTTAACCGGCCTTTCTCAATCTTTACTGCTGTGTATCAAAGTGAAATGAACAAGCCGAAGCATAGCGGTCAGCTGACTTATAACCGGATATAGGAAGCGTCATGGCCAATCAGTAACAGCCATTTTCACACACCCCTCATACCTCATCATCATAGGGGGGCTTGTAACAGTAGCTGTGAGTTAAATGGTGATCTAGCTATTTACATCGGACAGGTCTAATCATAAAGCTATATGATAACAAATTACCAGGACACAGAAAACTAATCGTAGAGAGATATACTATAAAAAACTGTAGTTAGCAGTTAATTGGGTTTGCATTGAATGTAAAACAGCCAATTTGACAATAATGCTTAATAAAGGAAAGTGCTATGATAAGGTAGGCACAGTGTGCAGATTATTAAGTATGCTATTTGCGGTTTATGTGAATGGATATATCCACTGAGTACAAATCCTATAGTAAAACGGCTCCACAATTATTTGCTTATCAGTAACCATAGTAACGATAATGTATAAAAAATGTTCTCATATTATTGCGGTGTTAAGATCTAATATCACTTGCTCAGTATACCACAGTGGTCATTGAATAAGATTTGACCGATAACTAATCCCAAACATCCATATAAATCTGGTCTTAATAAACCTTTCAGGAAATATATGTATCAGATAAATATATTTCCTGAAAGGTTTATTAAGACCAGATTTATATGGTCCTGTCACCTGAAGCCGACGCTTCCTGTTATCGTCCAGGAAACAGGGGAGTGACATACGGCTTTTACGTGGGATATGGGTAATTAATGTGGAGTACAGAGTAATTTCTGTTTTTTAAATAATATATTTAATAAAATTTAGTTTTATTTGTTTCAACTTGTGAGTAGGATAGAGTGCTGATAGCCCCTTTCTTCTCTTTTCCCTGTATATATAATGTTTATTCAGGGGTAGCACCGGTCCCACTTTATTTTGGCTCCTTTACCTACCTAATTAATTTTCGTAGTGCCAGTGACATTTTCTTTGTTTCTATAATACTTACAATTTAGTATCATGCTGGCCAAAATTAGAGGGAGTGTCCAAAGCAAAATAGGTCCACCGATGTAAGCGGTGCTCGGTACAGTGACAGCATATAATTTAGCCCACTCCAGATTTATCTAGTGTCCGTTTCGATCGTGGGTGCGTAATGCTGTGCGAGAGAGATGGCATTCCTCTCCTGCTTGCCGTGTGCTCACCTGAGATATATGGATGCAGTTTCTCCATGAGCACTTTGAAATAACAGAGGCTCCGTTGTGTCAATTGCCTGTCGTAGGTTTGAAGTCTTCTCCCGCACGGTGTCATCAAGTAGCATGGTGAAGATGTAACCCTCAAGATTGACAGACACCTCCATTCCTCTCAAGCCACCATGCCAGTCCTCAGCCAATGTGTGGGGGCCCAGCAAACTGCCGAACTCTGAGAAAGTTTCATTGCCTCCGTAATCATAAGGACTGTCCTGTTTGTGCAACCCATCCTTAAAGTGAGCAGCATGAGCAGGAAATCAAAGCTCCAGTCCCTGTCGCCTCCGGACTAGATCCGTCAGATCCAAAGTCCCTATTTGGGTAAGTTTCGCCATTAAGTGGAGGTTGTGGGGGCTCACTAGCTAGTTTTACAGAAGATAGTTGGATCGGGTGAAAGAGAGACTTGGTCTGCAGCTCCTGTAAAGGCTGCCTCTTTCCTTTTACATCGGCACATATAGATTTTAGGGAGATATATTCCTCCTTGAGTACTGTCTGGAGCTTATTATAGTGGGCCTCCAGCAAGGCTTTGACTTCCCTCAGGATCAGTGTAGAGTCCAGCGCCATATTGAAAAGAATAGTGCGAGGATTTAAGGCAGATATGGTATGTCCCTTGTCACTGAAGGTAGCGGAATTTCTGCTGTAGAGAGATGTGTTACCAGCTATTCTCCTTATTTGCAAAGGTTGACAGTGTCTATGCACTGTGTACCCGGCTTACTAGATACCGGGGGGGGGGGTTGAGAGCCTTTACTGAGGTAACTGCCTTAGGCCTCAACACTCCGGATCGGTTTCCAATGGTTATATGTCCAATAATATAGTATCATCTGAATCAGCTTGATCTGTCAATTCTTATTATCGGGTGTGGGAGTTAGATGGTCTTCCTAGCCACTGATAAAAGGCAGATTATCTGTGATTCCCTTGGAGCAACTGATATTGCAACCATTCAAGTTGCTGCCCAGAGACACGCCCCTGGTTAAACATTTTTTATTTATTACATAGCTACTTATTAAATTCAGCAAACACCCATATAATATGTTACTGTCAGGCACCTCATCTTAGATCCTTAATTATATACATTTTTATACAATACTGAGGTATATTTTACTTAAAATTTAAACATAAGTTGTACTTTAAAATGAATTTCAAAGTTACAATGCAACATGTGTTTCTGCTTAGCTAGCTTGATGTGCATCTGAGGTTCAGGCCTGTGCTAATTACTTTATCTTCAGAATTTTGTTTACATATCTGACTTATGTAGAGAATCTTGTCTCCAACACCCCAGGATGCATCCAGGCTCCGGTAATTATCAGGCCCAATGTTTATCCTTCATGTGGAGCTATGAGTTTAAAGGTTAAATGTTTATTATCTATCTTCACTAATTGAACAATTGTATCATCCCTTTTGTTTTCTGTTAGATGCATTGAGCAGTGAGGGGGCAGGGGCTATAGTGAGACCAATTCATATCAAATTTGATATTAGCCAAAAATAAAATATTAGATTCTGTGATACATCTGTAGTTTATTCAATGCTATTTCAGAGGTACCGTGACAACACCTTGTTTGGAACTCTTCCCTTAAATGTTTATATATGCAGAGAGTACAGGATCTGGATGGTAAGGATGACTGGAAAACTTGATAGATTGTCTTCTTTTCTCTCTCTCTTCTTCTTCCATTACTCCATTTCCTCCCTTATTCCTTCCCTTCCCCTCTACAATAACTTTCTTGGAACGTAGCAAGATAAATACCAGCTATATATTAGGAACTATACGGCTAGATTTGGAGTTTGGCGGTAGATGGGTTGCTAACGCCACGCGTGTTTTATGTCTAACGCACGGCATTGTTTGACTCTGGTATTTAGAGTTCAAAAAAGACCATCTAACGATGCTCCTAACGCGTGTATGTCACACGCGGAATCCTGCCCGCGTTAGACAGTCTCCCATAGAGATCAATGGAAAAGCAAAAAAATAGCTTTTTTCACCTAACACTCGATCTCGCGAGAAATACGCACGGCTCGGTCATATGACGCATACCACATCATGCACAACAATAACACGCCGCAAATGTCACAACAACAATCAATCAACAAAGCACACAAGCATTACACATTCACAAGCGGGGGGATTTTTAATAAAATTTAATACGGGAATACGCATATACTTTAAGATGCGGAAATTCACAAAATAACAACAAGGAATAAAAAATATATACATACACTAGAAAAATAATCGCATTCAATATCACTATATATTAGGACAAACATACATATACAATACTTCACTAATAACACACCATCGCTAATTCACATTTAAACAGAATACTATTGGACAATGTTAGAGAAAACGAGCACTATGACATCATCGCATTCTACACATTCCACAAATACTAACTCCAAATGAGCATGCGCAAATTCACACAACTAATACACATTGCACTAATATTAATTGCTAATAAAGCACACCTGAACACAATTGACAACGGAAATTGGTACATCATTAAACATTTACACAGGGTATATAAGCACCACACAAGCAGGGCTTCTTTGACTGTGTTGCTGGTGGGTCTTTGGAGATTGGAGGTTTAAGATTAGAGAGTTTGTGCATTATTGTGAGTGAGTTAGTGTTAGCGTGAGAGAGTCAGTTGTTAGTGTTATCGTGAGTGAGTTAGTGGGAGTTAGTGGGAGTGGGAGAGAGTCTGTTAGTGGGAGCGTGAGTGAGTTAGTGGTAGTGGGAGTTGTTAGTGAGAGTTGTTAGTGAGAGTTAGTGCTAGTGGGAGCGTGAGTTAGTGGTAGTGGGAGTTAGTGAGAGTTAGTGGGAGTGTTTGTTAGTGAGAATTAGTATTAGTAGTAGTGTGTTAGTGAGAATTAGTAGTAGTGTGAGTTAGCGAGCGAGTGATTTTTCTGTACACTTAACACATTTACACGCAAACACATTCAATACATACATACACTTATCAATAACACTACATACACTCCATACCCCATACCCCCTCATACTACACTCCATACCCCATTCCCTGTAGTCCCATTCCCTTTCATCCCATTTACTCTTATCCCATACCCCATACCCATCCCATACCCATCCCCTAGTTACATTTAGTTTACATATCCTCCTTTTAGTCTTCTTCTTCTTTTGGTTTATTTAAATACTCCTTACCCTCTTTGTTTTTTTAGATCCCTCTCACACTTTCAGCACTTTTTTTGTCTTTTTAGTTCTTTATTTTGACCCCCTTTCATTTCATCACACTCACTTTTTGTTTGATTATTTGGGGTTTAGTTTAGGGAACAGATGGAGGGCAGGCAGGGGAGAGGTAGAGGGGGGAGGAGAGGGAGGGGGAGAGGAACAGGGCAGGAAGGGGGGCAGGAAGGGGGGCAAGAAGTGGGGGTGGAAGCGGTGGGTGGACCCAGCCACTTGGTTCAAGATGAACAAGTGGCTGGGCCCAGTGGCGGACAGAGTAGGGCTTCACAGTCCGGGAAACAGAGGGCATCGTCACAGGGGAAGGCCAAGGCGACTAGGGAGGCGAGGTTTTCGATGGAGGAGAAGGAGGCCCTCGTAGAGGCCTATATGGCCAGGTATAGGAGGCTGCAGCACCAGAAGACTACCCCGACTGACAAGAGGAGGCTCTGGAATGCGATAAGGAATGCAGTCAATGCAGTGGGTGGCCGGAACAGAGATATGGACTCTATAAAACATCGCTACCGGGACTGTAAGATGGATCTCAAGAAAAAGTTAAGCCTGGAGGCCCGACATTCCGCAGGAACCGGTGGCGGACCTGCCCTGGAAATCGAGTACTGCCGATGGGAGGAAATGTTGCGGCCCAGCATCTCCGAGGTGGATGTAGTCGGTATCGGAGGAATTGATACCGGGAACCTGCCATTCTCATCTGACGGTAAGCTCATTGAAGAATAAATTCACATACGAATGTATTTCAAGGGACACTATACGCAAACCTTTACTTTCATGATTGAGGTAGCGAATACAATTTGACAAAACATTCAAATGTACTTATATTACCTAATTTGAATCATTCTTGAGATATATTTTAATGAAGAAATAGCCATGCACACGGTGAAACAATCACAGGAGGCAGCTATATTCAGCTAACAATCAGCATCTTCTAAGCATATTTAGATATGCTTTTCAGCAAAGAATATCCAGAGAATGAAGCTAATTAGATAAGAAAAGTACATTAGAAAGTTGATTATAAATGTATGCTTCTAAATCATGAAAGATAAAACATTGGGTTTCATGTCCCTTTAAGGATCAGATTAATGCTATAACGTTCTTTACACGCATTCACAATTACTTTGCGGTTACATCAGTATCTAGGCTATAGGTTAGGTGTGCATTTAAACAGACTGAAAACAAACGCTAAAACATTCAGATTGACCAGAGATATCACAAACACGGTTTAGAAAATGCGGAAATCGTATTGATTGTTAGATTTCAAAGTGGATTAATGATTCTGCATTTGTAATTGTATCGTAAGCTAAGTCATTTAAAGCTTGATTTGCAAATATTCTAATATATACATTTTTTTTTTCTAATATACAGAGTCTGGGGAGGAGGCAGCACAACAAATACAGCCTCCTCCATCTCTCCGGGATGAGAGTGGTGGGGAGGAATTTCCACTTCGGAGGGAAGAGGCCCCTTGTGACGAAGAGGGCACGGAAGCAGATGAAGAGGCCCCGGAAGCAGAGGAGGAGGCCGCGGAACCAGAGGCCCCTCAAGGACCCGCACCCCGCCATGCACGGGCACCCCGCCGTGCAAGGGTACCCCGCCAAGCACAACAAGAGGAAATAGCGGAGGTGCGGGTTCTACTGGACTACATAGACCAGATGCGTAACTCCCGGATACAAAATATCGAAGGCCGAACTCGAATTCTTGATGGACAAAACCAAATAATTGAAGGCCAAAACCAAATAATAAACATACTTAATAGAATCGAACAAGGGCAAAACAGAATCATTAATCTACACCAAGAGATGTTCAATTTTTTCTGGGAGGCGCATGCTGGTCTGCCTCCTGGTCCGCCTCCTGCTGCTGGGCCTCCTGCTGCTGGGCCTCCTGCTGCTGGGCCTCCTGCTGCTGGCCCATCTCCTCCTGCCGGCCCATCTCCTCCTCTTCAGCCATCTTCTCCTCCTCAGCCATCTTCTCCTCCTCAGCCATCTTCTCCTCCTCAGCCATCTTCTCCTCCTCAGCCATCTTCTCCTCCTCACCTTGGTCGTCCCAGTACTCTTCCTTCCACTCTTCCCACAACATCTCCAAGGAGAACTCTTCGGAGTCGGCAGTTGCCCCTCCCAGAGCCTCAGCCCCGTGGGAAGAGGGGAAGGAAGAGGAAGTAAGTATTTGTTTTCATGTTTAATGTTTTTTTTCTTTAATGTGTAATGGATAGGTATGTGATGATGTGGTTTTCATACACTTGTGGACCACACTCTGTATATAATCTACTTCTATGGGACCGGGTCCATGGAGGCAGATTGTTTGCAGAGTGTGTGAAAACCACATCATCACATACCTATCCTTGTTCATGATATTGATTGGTTTCTGTGATGTGATGTCCAAACTGTTTCCCGAATCGCAAAAAAAATTACCATTACAATTATCTATGATGGCATATTACTGTTTGAATGCCAATAACACAGCTTAAAGGGACAGTCAGAAAATTATTGATTACAAAGAAAACACTGTATTACGCATTATCAAGTTGGAAACAACAAAACATGGAGAAATACGTGTGACTTATGTGCTTACCCTTGTATCTATGACTATGAAAAATGACCACTTATTTGTTGTTCTGACATAACAACATTTTAGATATCAATGATCAATACATGGTAAATAATATGCTGTATGAGCACAAGGTTTTACATATACAAATGCTATCCAAATGCCCTCTAGTGGTCAAATTGCATAATGATTACATGCACTCTTCAAGCTCGAAGAAATGAGCACACGAACCTCATAGGTTTAGCTAGCAAATTAAAATAAACACAGACAAATGATTAATTGGTGAGAAACATTTGATATCATTGATATTACAAAATTGACTTTTAGAATAATGCAAAACATTATTGGTTTTCTAAACTGTCCCTTTAACAAAATTACATATGCTAACATATATTTGAAGATTGTTGGTATATCTACATGTACTTGTTCAAACAATAATTTTTGAAATCAGATTTATATTGACGTGTTAAATAAAGTCTATTTTCTTAAAGAGACATTATTGTGTTAATTTATTTTTAGAAAGACATTTGTTTTAACAATGAATATGGCTTAAAATCCTTTTAGGAGTGGGGGGTGAAAATATGCTAACAATAATATATTTGGAGATTAACCAATGTGGAACTCATACATGATACAAAAATCAACATTTGCATTAAAGGGACAGTATACTATATTTTTAACAGAACTGTATGTAATAGACACTACTAGAAACAACAAGATTAACATATACTGATATCAATATTACAAAGCTTTAAACACTTTCAAAGAAAATCGGGTTAGCTCTATTGAAAATATAGATGAACCCCCATTACAACCGTAAAACAAGACAATACACCATCATACACAAAACAGGAGAAAGCTGGAGATGGTACTCACATGAAACTTAGAGGCTTGGCGAGGAGTCTGAAAATTACTTACATTTTATTTGAACAGAAGCAAAATGAAACGTGTATTTGTTAAACAATGGACTATCTAACTAGAGAACAAATTAAAAGATTTGATTTATAATGTGAGTGTCTAATGAACCTTTAATAAAATATACAACGAAATTATATTTAGAAGAAGTCGGCATCATATATTTAGCATATGATAAAGATAAATGCATATTGATTACTTTATTCCAACACAATAGCGCATATTTATGAATTAGATATCTTTAACATTAAACACAACAGTCATTTTTCAGAAAAAGGAACATATTGTTGACAAACATATTAAACAGCATGGACTATAGAGATTTGCACTTGCCTCGAAATATCATATGCATGAAAACATTTTGCTTTCGTTCGTTTATTCAACCAGACATCCAGCAAAAGAGAATGTGGTGGTCTTTATCAGCTACGGGTCAACAATGTAACATGATGCAAATAATCCATATTCGCAAGGTTTTTAAAATTGGCTTCATTCACAAACGTGTTTAACGTGCACAAACAAATATTGCGGGACTACGTAATACAATCAGACGTTTTTTTACCTTTGCATGTGACGTCTTAATTAACATGGCGCTTCCTTGATCACGTAAGAACGCCATCCAATAAAAGGCACATTCTTGATCACGTAAGAACGCAAACCAAAAAAGGCGCATCCTTGATCGCGTCAAAACGCAATCCAATAAAAGGCACATTCTTGATCACGTAAGAACGTCAGTCAATACAAGGAATCATTGGACAGCCTGGCAGGTGACGTCTTAAGCAACATGGCACATCCGAGATCGCTGAAAAACTGCAGCCAATACAAGGACTCAGTTGACAGCTTGGCATACCAATAAGAAACGTATTTATATTTTAGTAACTAGTATGTGTGTAGATTGCTATCTAGGAATGTCACGAAATCATGAATCATCTTTTCGGACTTGACTGTCCCTTTAACTATAGCTATGGTGTATATCTTTAACATTTAAAAGATACACATGAGAAATACATATGCCATTGATGTTTTAAGATATGTTTAGATTGTTTTGGAATAACAATAATGACACATGTATTGATTAAACGTGTCATTTATTCAAGTTGAAGTCAGCCTACCTATAGCCATATATGGGAGGAGAAGTATTTTGTTAACATATTTGTTAAAAAATATTCATCATCTAAAATATGCGCATAACACACAGAGATTTATTTGGTTACACTTTTACAATAAGATAGAATTGAAAATGAAATACATGTGCTGTCAACATTACAATAAGATTGTTTATTAATAAGATTATATGTCCTTGTTCATGTAAAAAGGACAAAAACGCTTTAGAAATGGAAATACATTCATTAACAATTGTGCTCACCATCACTTAAAGGGACATTATTTTGTTTTTAAAAAAAGGATACACATAGACAATACTATTTCAATAAAATGAACACTTTACAGGGATTATATCATTGTATCAATCCTCAGATCATTTGTTAAAGGTGCATCAATTCATGCAGAGTTTCTAAATACACACATGGATGTGAAAATTTAAATATACATATATACACAAATAACAATCTATATATACATATATAAAAGAATTACTATGCTAATCATAATCATGCAATGATAAAGCTTTGAGAAAAATATATAAAGACAAATAATAAAATTACATTGGAGATGTTAATCTTAAAGTCATTTACAATTGTATTGCATATACGATTCTTGAAAATCCATTATTTCTGGTAGGTCCCTTTAAGGATCAACCAGATAAACTAAAGATTCCAATCAATAAAATGAAGAATGAGGACAAAGAATCGTGCAATGACATGTCTTTTATTAGTATGTAAGAAAACATCAACAACGTTTATAAATAATCTTGTAAAAATAAGGAATATTTGAGCCATATGACAAGGTAACAGAGTGCATCACAGTCCATGAAGAGAGTTGCCAAGGGCCAGCATAGCCCCATTGGAGACATATGACAAGGTAACACAGTGCATCACAGTCCATGAAGAGAGTTGCCAAGGGCCGGCATAGCCCCATTGGAGACATATGACAAGGTAACACAGTGCATCACAGTCCATGAAGAGAGTTGCCAAGGGCCAGCATAGCCCCATTGGAGACATATGACAAGGTAACACAGTGCATCACAGTCCATGAAGAGAGTTGCCAAGGGCCAGCATAGCCCCATTGGAGACATATGACAAGGTAACACAGTGCATCACAGTCCATGAAGAGAGTTGCCAAGGGCCAGCATAGCCCCATTGGAGACATATGACAAGGTAACACAGTGCATCACAGTCCATGAAGAGAGTTGCCAAGGGCCAGCATAGCCCCATTGGAGACATATGACAAGGTAACACAGTGCATCACAGTCCATGAAGAGAGTTGCCAAGGGCCAGCATAGCCCCATTGGAGACATATGACAAGGTAACACAGTGCATCACAGTCTATGAAGAGAGTTGCCAAGGGCCAGCATAGCCCCATTGGAGACATATGACAAGGTAACACAGTGCATCACAGTCCATGAAGAGAGTTGCCAAGGGCCAGCATAGCCCCATTGGAGACATATGACAAAGTAACACAGTGCATCACAGTCCATGAAGAGAGTTGCCAAGGGCCAGCATAGCCCCATTGGAGACATATGACAAGGTAACACAGTGCATCACAGTCCATGAAGAGAGTTGCCAAGGGCCAGCATAGCCCCATTGGAGACATATGACAAGGTAACACAGTGCATCACAGTCCATGAAGAGAGTTGCCAAGGGCCAGCATAGCCCCATTGGAGACATATGACAAGGTAAAAGAGTGCAACAGGCACAACAATAAACATAAAAAAAGGCCAAATGGCAACCATAAAAACAAACATCAACATGTGGACGGAGGATTCTTATCAGCGCCCTTGGAGCATCTCCAGATCCTCCACTTACTGGTCATCCCCTTCATCGTCCTGTGCCTGTCCAGCTACAGATTCAAGCATAGAGTTCCACCGCCTCATCTGAAGTAGAGTCATATGCTGAACCTGTAGCTGGGCCTGCTTGGTGTCGGCCATCCCTCTCAGGACAGCTGCGTTCCTCAACACGGCCTGCTCTACGCGTGCTAGACCTTCTAGCGTGAGCCATGTTGAGTCACAGCCTAAAATAAAGCAAAGAACAAATATTAATGATAATTACACAACAGACAAAATAAAAATCAAAGATACATTGTCATCATAAAGACAAATCATTCTTTAAATTAATTTGTTGACATTGATTATTTACACATGAAATATGTTATTCAGACAGACCTAAACCATTAAATGGACATTTTAATCCAACATGTTGTCCCCTTTAATTGGTTTTTGATGATCCACTTTTACAGCTTGAGTGTCTAAAATCTTGTAAAAGGATTTACATTGTACTTACATTAGCAATTTAAAGATTTTTGTTATACTGTGGTAGGCACACCTATCCTTAAACATTTTGGCGTTGAGGACAAGCTGTGTAAACATAGAAACCAGAAGAAATTACATTCCCACTGGGTTATACAAGAGATAATGTATGAACATTTGTACATACAGTGTTGGATCCAAATAGTGGTGATTGGTATATGTAGTGATATCAAATTAAAGGTACAGTAAACCTAAATATTTTAGTTACTGATTCAGATAGAGCATGACATTAAAAAGAATTATTAATTTACTCGTATTCTTTAAATTTTAGAATTCTCTAGCTATATTTTAAATGCAAGAATGTAAGTTTATAGGGCAGGCCATTTTTGGTTATCAACTTTGGTTGTCCCTGCTGATTGATGGATACATTCATCCAACAATAAAGAAATGATGTCCATATTTTATTGGAATAAAAAACAATATAGGCATTTCTTTGTTTCAATAAAGATAGCAAGAGAATGAAGAATAATTGATAAGAGTAGTAAATTATAAATTTGATTAACATTGCATGCTCTATTTGAATCACAATAGAAATATTTTCATTCAGTGTACCTTTAAGTATCTTATAATGTTGATTTTGAATGATACTTACAGCTGTGCCTGGGAAGGACAATCCGACACCCAGGACAATGAAGGTTGAGACAGGGGGAGGGATGGGATTGGCTTGGGGAGGGATGGGATTGGGAGGGATGGGATTGGGAGGGATGGGCTGCTGCTCTGGGGTAGCCCGTACAGCTGGGGAGTGGTGAGTTGGGGGCTGGGCAGCTGGGGTAGCTGTACGGGCCAAAAGACGGGGAGAGCGGCGAAGAGGGACGAAGGGGCGTTTTTTGGGAGGGATAGGACAGGACAAATGGGAAGGGCCGGGAGGGGCAGGGGGCTGGGCAGGGGACTGGGCAGGGGGCTGGGCAGGGGACTGTGCAGGGAGCTGTGCAGGGGGCTGGGCAGGGGGCTGGGCAGGGGACTGGGCAGGGGGCTGGGCAGGGGACTGGGCAGGGGAGGAACAATGATGACCAGAAGCGGAGGATCCATCTGAAATAAATATAATAAATATATTAACATCTCATACATCATGAAATCAAATCAACGCATTTCAACTTGATTATGTTTGCAATATACTTAGAAGTGTGTTTGAATTTCTAAACAATGATGACATGAGGATATGGTATGCATATAGGCACTCAGATGAATAGCAATGATTGTCTGTACAATTCTAAAATTATTATTGTGGTTTGGCCTAGAATATGCATGTGACATCATGATGGCATGAATTTCAAATCCAAATATTTAAACAAATCCAAGCATATCTTCATGATGCCTGATATATAAAGGGGGCAGTAGTGTATTTGAACAGACAAATAATATTCCTTTTTAAAGTGCAAAAGCTGTAGACTTTGAATGTCTTCAATAAAATGATTTCCAATAAAGCAACATGTTGGAAACATGTTAGATATATTTCACATACCATCAGACTTCAAGGGAGTCTCTTCCTCCTCCGTCCCACATGTTAAATCAATCTCTGTAAAACATAACATGTTGTGTACACGTTAAGATCAGATATTATAACATATGTTACTGTTGCTCAAAGACACACATCAATGTTGCATTAAAGATATACACACCCAAAGTTATGATTTACATCATTTTGATGAAGCATACAAATGACATTAGATTTGTTATTCTCAATGATTCATATTTTCCATGTATTGTTTGTATTAATTTTAAAATCAAAAAAGCATAGTACATAGAACATTTAAGATTTCTCATGTGTGTATCACTTGATGACTGTTGTCAAAATGAACATGTAAACAAACATATGCTATACATCTTCTGAATAACAAAGGTGTAGACTAAGAAAGTTTTAATTCTTAATCTTTCAATATTCAAATAAAATGAATATATAATCAGAGGAGTAAATTATATGTTTGTTTCAAATGTTATGCTTCATCAGAATCATGCTCATAATATTGATTACCAATACACCTTCAATGACATATAAATGAGTCAATGGACTTACCAGAAGACTGCAAATGCGGCTCTGTGTCAGTGCTGGATTCCTTAGGGCTCCCCACACCAACTCTCTCTATGAATGATATAGATATATATTAGTGAACACATTTGGGATATCACTAAATCACATCTGTATCGATTTATAAGAATAATCAACTTGAAAATGTGAAGAATAGAGCAGTCATTATAAAAAAAAATGCTTGATTGAATCAAGGGGATTCTGTAAAAAATGATGTATTGAACATATGTTTAATTTCTGACTATATTAGACATCAAACTCATCTCATACAATGCTATTGCATATCTAAATATACCCATTGATCAATGTTCTTAAAAGAATACACACAAACCACATTTTGAATAACAGCTGTTGACAAATATAAACAAAGACATGTGGCACATCGAGCCATTTGTGCAATGTACAGTAATCTTGTTTAGGATACAACACATATTGATCACAATACCAAACCAAATTGATTAGTACAAATATGTAATCATGGTGCTGTTAGAGTATGCTTATATCTATAAAGTAACTCCAACAGTGAATATGTGAATTATATATCAATATTGTCTAATCCAAAGAATGTAAGGATTAATGAATCTATTGTTTACTAAAGGGACACTGACATGATTTATTTCAATCATTGATTTCACTGTTCAAACTGTTCCAAATGATTTAACATTGACTCCTATTATAATTTTAATGTTGCTACATTTTAATATTAAAGGCAGATAAGCAATATTGGATTCAATAAATATTGTTTGTTGAAGGTATCCACCAATCATCAATAAAAACCCAGGTTGGTCAACCAAAATTGAGCTGCAGATAAACGTACATTCTTGATTTTAAAATACATTTAGCAATAGAATATTTCACATATGATTATAGTATTATATTTAAATGTTGCTTAATATTGCATGCTCTATCTGAATGACAACATTAATAATTGTAGCTCAGTGTCCCTTTAATATAAAAATAGATTGATTTGACAATGTTGGTGTTAATGAATTCTCTACTCCATATGTTGATGTAATGAATGGGATTGAGCATGCAATTCAAATCTAATATGTTATTTAAGGATATCCTAAGAATTATTTAATTTTCATCTATTAAAGGGACATGAAGCTCTAAATGTGTAATTGTATACTTTTTTAAACTATGTACTACTGTTATCTGAACACATGATTTTAACTTTTGTAAATATGCCAATTTATGCATAGAAAAACAGCCGGATAATACCAGTAATGCATTGTTTAACCTAAACCAAAATCCATTTTAAAAATAAAAAAATAAAACAATAGACTGAACCAATGTAGCTCATAAAATGTTTAAACAAAACAATAAAATCACGTTTACAAATAATTCTATGTAAAATTTAGTTGGCATGTCCCTTAAATGACGTGATCAATTTCAAAAATGGAATCTATATTTGTAAAATCTAAACATATGCAAAATTGTGTGTATTTTTTAAAAATGTATACAAATAAGATTAAGCAATACACAAGGGAAGAATATAAATTGGACATTCAAAGAATCTTACATTAAAATTAAGACATCCAGAATAGATGGGATATCTTAAATTCCAAACAAAATCAGAGTAGGCTTACAATGTAATCCTATTTTTTTGTTTTATTTATTCTTATTTGCAAAAAGTTTTAAAATCCATTTTGCAGATACATATAAATATTGAACAATGTGGATTTAGTATGTAATGTTCTGTCCATGTTTCTAAGACAAATTTCAATTAAAATGAGACATACCATACTGTGACAAGCCCTGCCTTGAGGATCCAGCACCAACATCCAGATCTGTAATATATTAAATGAGGATTGGATATCATTAATATAAATCATGCCATGTTTTAAATCTTTACATTATTAGCAAATCAATTTAAAAATATTAATCCTTTGGTAGTCCCATGAGTTAATTGTTTCCTCAATTCAATTCATGATAAATATATCCTGTACTCTTATTTTCAATCAGTTGTGTTGCTTACTGTAGCTTAAATTATTTTTTGGTGTTATTTCATTCTCATCAATTGATGGGCATATGTTATAATTTATTTGGATTCTTCTTTTTTTATTCTGTATAATATTGAAAATAAGAATACTGTATTCTTCACATATATAATAATTCACATTTCATTTTGACCAACATGTGTAAAGCAATGCCACTTACAGCAAACCCATGTTAACGTGTATGCGAAATTCCATTTTCGCGATCATTGCGCAATGATTCCATGCGGAATTACGCATCCGTCATTTGACCAACATGTATAAAGCAATGCCACTTACAGCAAACCCATGTTAACGTGTATGCGAAATTCCATTTTCGCGATCATTGCGCAATGATTCCATGCGGAATTACGCATCCGTCATTTGACCAACATGTATAAAGCAATGCCACTTACAGCAAACCCATGTTAACGTGTATGCGAAATTCCATTTTCGCGATCATTGCGCAATAATTCAAAGCAGAATTACGCATCCGTCATTTGACCAACATGTATAAAGCAATGCCACTTACAGCTAACCCATGTTAACGTGTATGCGCAATTCCATTTTCGCGATCATTGCGCAATGATTCCAAGCAGAATTACGCATCCGTCATTTGACCAACATGTATAAAGCAATGCCACTTACAGCAAACCCATGTTAACGTGTATGCGAAATTCCATTTTCGCGATCATTGCGCAATGATTCAAAGCGGAATTACGCATCTGTCATTTGACCAACATGTATAAAGCAATGCCACTTACAGCTAACCCATGTTAACGTGTATGCGCTATTCCATTTTCGCTCTGTGACGCATATTCTGTAGAGCGCAAGAAACATCATTCCTATTTCATGTGTCACTAATATAAAATCAGATATCTAAACATCATATGTAGTGTATGTTGTGAGATCTGTATAGGTTTAGTATCTGACTATATACACATTTTTTTAAAAAAAAAATCAAATATTAAGATATTATATGAAGTTGGATAATTACCTGGTTCAGATTCTCCATCTCCTCCGAGGCCACCGGACGGAGAAGCAGCTGCCCTGGCCCCCGCGTCCCACATGTTAAATCAATCTCTGTAAAACATAACATGTTGTGTACACGTTAAGATCAGATATTATAACATATGTTACTGTTGCTCAAAGACACACATCAATGTTGCATTAAAGATATACACACCCAAAGTTATGATTTACATCATTTTGATGAAGCATACAAATGACATTAGATTTGTTATTCTCAATGATTCATATTTTCCATGTATTGTTTGTATTAATTTTAAAATCAAAAAAGCATAGTACATAGAACATTTAAGATTTCTCATGTGTGTATCACTTGATGACTGTTGTCAAAAATGAACATGTAAACAAACATATGCTATACATCTTCTGAATAACAAAGGTGTAGACTAAGAAAGTTTTAATTCTTAATCTTTCAATATTCAAATAAAATGAATATATAATCAGAGGAGTAAATTATATGTTTGTTTCAAATGTTATGCTTCATCAGAATCATGCTCATAATATTGATTACCAATACACCTTCAATGACATATAAATGAGTCAATGGACTTACCAGAAGACCGCAAATGTGGCTCTGTGTCAGTGCTGGATTCCTTAGGGCTCCCCACACCAACTCTCTCTATGAATGATATAGATATATATTAGTGAACACATTTGGGATATCACTAAATCACATCTGTATCGATTTATAAGAATAATCAACTTGAAAATGTGAAGAATAGAGCAGTCATTATAAAAAAAAATGCTTGATTGAATCAAGGGGATTCTGTAAAAAATGATGTATTGAACATATGTTTAATTTCTGACTATATTAGACATCAAACTCATCTCATACAATGCTATTGCATATCTAAATATACCCATTGATCAATGTTCTTAAAAGAATACACACAAACCACATTTTGAATAACAGCTGTTGACAAATATAAACAAAGACATGTGGCACATCGAGCCATTTGTGCAATGTACAGTAATCTTGTTTAGGATACAACACATATTGATCACAATACCAAACCAAATTGATTAGTACAAATATGTAATCATGGTGCTGTTAGAGTATGCTTATATCTATAAAGTAACTCCAACAGTGAATATGTGAATTATATATCAATATTGTCTAATCCAAAGAATGTAAGGATTAATGAATCTATTGTTTACTAAAGGGACACTGACATGATTTATTTCAATCATTGATTTCACTGTTCAAACTGTTCCAAATGATTTAACATTGATTCCTATTATAATTTTAATGTTGCTACATTTTAATATTAAAGGCAGATAAGCAATATTGGATTCAATAAATATTGTTTGTTGAAGGTATCCACCAATCATCAATAAAAACCCAGGTTGGTCAACCAAAATTGAGCTGCAGATAAACGTACATTCTTGATTTTAAAATACATTTAGCAATAGAATATTTCACATATGATTATAGTATTATATTTAAATGTTGCTTAATATTGCATGCTCTATCTGAATGACAACATTAATAATTGTAGCTCAGTGTCCCTTTAATATAAAAATAGATTGATTTGACAATGTTGGTGTTAATGAATTCTCTACTCCATATGTTGATGTAATGAATGGGATTGAGCATGCAATTCAAATCTAATATGTTATTTAAGGATATCCTAAGAATTATTTAATTTTCATCTATTAAAGGGACATGAAGCTCTAAATGTGTAATTGTATACTTTTTTAAACTATGTACTACTGTTATCTGAACACATGATTTTAACTTTTGTAAATATGCCAATTTATGCATAGAAAAACAGCCGGATAATACCAGTAATGCATTGTTTAACCTAAACCAAAATCCATTTTTAAAAAATAAAAATAAAACAATAGACTGAACCAATGTAGCTCATAAAATGTTTAAACAAAACAATAAAATCACGTTTACAAATAATTCTATGTAAAATTTAGTTGGCATGTCCCTTAAATGACGTGATCAATTTCAAAAATGGAATCTATATTTGTAAAATCTAAACATATGCAAAATTGTGTGTATTTTTTAAAAATGTATACAAATAAGATTAAGCAATACACAAGGGAAGAATATAAATTGGACATTCAAAGAATCTTACATTAAAATTAAGACATCCAGAATAGATGGGATATCTTAAATTCCAAACAAAATCGGAGTAGGCTTACAATGTAATCCTATTTTTTTGTTTTATTTATTCTTATTTGCAAAAAGTTTTAAAATCCATTTTGCAGATACATATAAATATTGAACAATGTGGATTTAGTATGTAATGTTCTGTCCATGTTTCTAAGACAAATGTCAATTAAAATGAGACATACCATACTGTGACAAGCCCTGCCTTGAGGATCCAGCACCAACATCCAGATCTGTAATATATTAAATGTATTAAATGAGGATTGGATATCATTAATATAAATCATGCCATGTTTTAAATCTTTACATTATTAGCAAATCAATTTAAAAATATTAATCCTTTGGTAGTCCCATGAGTTAATTGTTTCCTCAATTCAATTCATGATAAATATATCCTGTACTCTTATTTTCAATCAGTTGTGTTGCTTACTGTAGCTTAAATTATTTTTTGGTGTTATTTCATTCTCATCAATTGATGGGCATATGTTATAATTTATTTGGATTCTTCTTTTTTTATTCTGTATAATATTGAAAATAAGAATACTGTATTCTTCACATATATAATAATTCACATTTCATTTTGACCAACATGTGTAAAGCAATGCCACTTACAGCAAACCCATGTTAACGTGTATGCGAAATTCCATTTTCGCGATCATTGCGCAATGATTCCATGCGGAATTACGCATCCGTCATTTGACCAACATGTATAAAGCAATGCCACTTACAGCAAACCCATGTTAACGTGTATGCGAAATTCCATTTTCGCGATCATTGCGCAATGATTCCATGCGGAATTACGCATCCGTCATTTGACCAACATGTATAAAGCAATGCCACTTACAGCAAACCCATGTTAACGTGTATGCGAAATTCCATTTTCGCGATCATTGCGCAATAATTCAAAGCAGAATTACGCATCCGTCATTTGACCAACATGTATAAAGCAATGCCACTTACAGCTAACCCATGTTAACGTGTATGCGCAATTCCATTTTCGCGATCATTGCGCAATGATTCCAAGCAGAATTACGCATCCGTCATTTGACCAACATGTATAAAGCAATGCCACTTACAGCAAACCCATGTTAACGTGTATGCGAAATTCCATTTTCGCGATCATTGCGCAATGATTCAAAGCGGAATTACGCATCTGTCATTTGACCAACATGTATAAAGCAATGCCACTTACAGCTAACCCATGTTAACGTGTATGCGCTATTCCATTTTCGCTCTGTGACGCATATTCTGTAGAGCGCAAGAAACATCATTCCTATTTCATGTGTCACTAATATAAAATCAGATATCTAAACATCATATGTAGTGTATGTTGTGAGATCTGTATAGGTTTAGTATCTGACTATATACACATTTTTAAAAAAAAAAAATCAAATATTAAGATATTATATGAAGTTGGATAATTACCTGGTTCAGATTCTCCATCTCCTCCGAGGCCACCGGACGGAGAAGCAGCTGCCCTGGCCCCCGCGTCAGGACTTTCAGATCCCGCAGCTGGGAGGGAAGAAGAGGAGGCCGAGGATGGCGAGGATCTAAATCTTTTGGGGACCCGGAGATTGAGGAGCTCGCATAAAGTCACCTCATAAGGGAGTAGGTACAGTTTCCGCGGGGCCTCTCTTTTGCCCCCTCTTTTACGGGCTTGTACCCAGTCCCTTATGATGTTGACTTTTTTTGTTAAGCGCAACCTCATATCTCCGAATCTCCTCATGATTTGATCCTGGCTCCTCTGGACGTCACACACCAATCTAACCGCATTGGTGATAGACTCCCAGAGGGCCTTCTTAACATGCGCATCTGTCAACCTCCTCTTGTTCCCAAACAGCTGGGGATAAAAGTCCTTGACGGCGTGGACCAGTGCAGTGCTCTCCTCCTTGGTGAACCTGGGAGCTGACATGCCTGCTGGGTTGTAGATTTTTTTTGAAAAAAGAAAATAAGATATACTGCCTGCAGGCATTAGAGAACTGACAAAGATGGCAACGTGTAATGGACTTTTATATGGTGAAGTAAACATGAGATGCACCATGGGACAAGTTATCTGTACATCTGATTGGATAAAAGTTTGAAATATTGTTAGAATGTCTGTGAGACCATCCTGACTCAAGTTGTGTTTGTGTGATGAACTCTGATTGGCCGTTCCTTAATGTTTCATATCTTAGTAACTTCCTTACACATACCTCCTTGTGGTGCTGTAACTTCATTTTTCATGTAGACTTATTTGTAACTCATGGGCCTGTCATGCGGATATGTGTGACGCAGATTTAATATCCGTGATCCGTTAAATATTAATGATTAAATTCTCTTTAAAATCTAATACTGTCACATTATTAAATGTTGTAGACATTTCTCGGTTTAATAACGGTCTGTTTCTTTAATACAAATACACATTTAATATTGTATGTCTTTATTGTTCATAAAATCCATTTCTTGACTTATTGTGAAGTATTGATATTGCTCTATTAAATGTATTTCATAATGCACATTGATTGTGTGCTATTGCGTGACATTAGACTCTAATGTTTAAAGATGCTAATCTGGTGTTTCAAGATGCGTTTCCCACGCAATATTTCTGAATGTTCAAATTCAGGTTATAATGTCAGTAACTTGGATAATCTGTTTATAAATGTTAAACTACAGGTTTGTTTGTTATTAGTAAATAAACCTTGAGCTTGTATTTGTCTGAAGTGCTCATATATGTTATTGTGCAATGGCGTCTTTATTTTTAAATAGACATTACAAACAAACAATTGTATCAAATGATCTGTAGAGATAGAAAATTGTTTAGACTTTAAAATGTAAATCAATTTATCTTAGTATTTAGATATAATCAACAGAAGAAATTTAAATGCACATGGTTGAGCCAATCACATAAGGCATCTCTGTGCATCCACCAATCTTCATCTACTGAGCCTATCTCGATATGCTTTTAAAGCAAAGTATGTCAAGATAAGAAGATAAGTAAATACACTCTTTAAATCTCTTAAAGGGACACTGTCCAAACAAATTTATCGTTCGTGATTCAGATTGAGCATGAAATGTTAAACAACTTTATAATTTAATCCGATTCTCAAATGTTAAGAATTATCTTGTTATCTTTCTTTGCAAATCAATAATGATATTTTAGATTACGGACAATTGTTGCAAAAAACCTGGGTTGTCTTTGATGATTGTTGGATAAATTAATCCAACAAAAAAAACCATGTTCTGTCCAGAGTACTGAAGCAAATAAATTATCTATTTAATGCCTTATTTTTAAAGTAATGATAGCAACATCACAAGGAGCATTCATAATATGAGACCATTTTTAAAGTTGCTTAAAATAGA
Source organism: Bombina bombina (assembly GCF_027579735.1). NCBI lineage: Eukaryota > Metazoa > Chordata > Amphibia > Anura > Bombinatoridae > Bombina > Bombina bombina. Next base: position 47,981,533 of record NC_069501.1, read on the forward strand.
ATACTCATTCTGAATGTATAAATCATTAATTTTTTAACTGTCTCCCTTTAAGTATATTTTGAGTTCATGTCCCTTTAAATAAACATTTCACAATAATGCTTGAAATACCAGAAACCTAGGCACCTTCCTTTTGCTAAATTAGTATAACATATGAGTAAAGCAAATTTAGATTAACTTCTGGATTGTTTTACACACTGACTGAAATATATATTGTAAAGGAGGTATTTCGGAGTCTTCAGCTTAGAGGGACATTAAGCTATATGTTATGTATGCATTTTGGATAAGATTATAATATTTGAACAACTTAATATGTTTTGGTATTCAATCATTAGATTGTAATTATATATATTCTTGGATTAAATACATATCTACATAGGCTATTTTGATGATGATTGTTGGTTGCACATAGATGCCTTATGTAATTGACTAAGATATGTGCATTGATGTATTTTTTTCTAAGTATATTTAAAGACTGAATGTAATTCTATAGTACTTTCTAAATATGTTTAAATTCTTTTATGAATTATTTAAAAATCAATACACAATATACTTTGTGAATGTCCCTTTAAGGACCAAAACATTTGGAATGTTGATTTAACATTGTCAAAATAAACTAAAGGGGAATGAAAATTATATATAGATATGTGATGTCTAACCCAAGAGTTAAGATTTTAAAAACTACATAATATTAATAACTATAGTTAAATGACTCCACTAGAAAATTAAATCGATTAACCTGGCATCCAATAACTAGCTTGTGAAAAATATCAAGTTAAATGACCTACCATTTATAAATGTAAAAATTAAAATAATTTTGAAAATAATGTTTTGAGATACCTAAGGAAGATACAAGATCTTATAAAATTAATTTTACATTCAACAACACTGTCACTTTAATGTAATTGAACCACTTCCCCTTCTTAAAAGTGAAAACAAATAATTTTTAACAAATTTTGACTACATATCCAAAATTATTTTAACATCTAAGAATTTCCAAAGAAAAGCATCGATGGATCTCACTCCCCAATTAATGTTAAAAAAGATATTTTAATGTAATATTCTCGGAATCAGTGGATTTTCTAAAATTAATGCATTATTTTATCTTATGCATGTGCTTGTCAAATAGACAACTACCAGTCATGGGAGTCAAATTGTTTTTTATTGACAGATTATATGGATATTTATTATAATCTGTTCAAAAGAGTGTATTTAATAATAAAATGTTTATTATTACCATTTAAAAAATTAAAAGTTTCTGAAACAAAAACAAAAAAATATTCCTGGAAGTCATCAGATGCCAATCTGAAATTAAAAAACAAAATTTTAACAAAGTTAATACACACGTTGTCAAATATTCATAAAATACATTTACAATCATCTTGTGTCTATGCTCTAACTTTTTTCAAGATATTTATTAATTACATTTTTACAAAAAAATAAAATAAACATACACCATTATATTGTGTAATAAAAAATAAATTTAAATATCTGAATTTCTAATTATACATATTAATGTATATCACATTTCAATAATATATATGTATGCTGAACATAAATGTCATATTTCATGTCCATTCAAATACCTCTATATCAACTATAATATGAATTCCTTTTTCTGATTGTGATCCCTAAATATCTAATGATGAAATAAGTATGACTAATGTATGTAAGCTACCAATAATCAACATTCTTCCTGTGATTCTTAACTAGCATGCATTGGTACACCAACCTGGATAATGCATGGTCTTTGAAAGTCAATTCAGGGGTAAACAGTTGATCTTCAATAGGTGTCTTATTCATCAGTTCATAAAATAGAGGACTGTGAAATACCATCTAAAAAAGGAAAATCATCTAAGTGTCTGATTGTGATCCCTAAATATCTAATTAAGAACTAAATATGACTAATGTATGTAAGCTACTAATATTCAACATTCTTGCTGTGATTCTTAACTAGCATGCATTGGTCAACCAACCTGGATAATGCATGGTCTTTGAAAGTCAATTCAGGGGTAAACAGTTGATCTTCAATAGGTGTCTTATTCATCAGTTCATAAAATAGAGGACTGTGAAATACCATCTAAAAAAGGAAAATCATCTAAGTGTCTGATTGTGATCCCTAAATATCTAATTAAGAACTAAATATGACTAATGTATGTAAGCTACTAATATTCAACATTCTTGCTGTGATTCTTAACTAGCATGCATTGGTACACCAACCTGAATAATGCATGGTCTTTGAAAGTCAATTCAGGGGTAAACAGTTGATCTTCAATAGGTGTGTTATTCATCATTTCAAAAATAGAGGACTGTGAAATACCATCTAAAAATTAGAAAATCATCTAAGTGTCTCCAATAGGATGCCTCCACAGCCTTATTCTATCAAATAGTTGGCACTTACCATGTTAACATGTCTTTGTATGGTTTTCAAGGTCAGCAGATTGGAAAGATAATGCCAGACATGATCCCATTGGTATACTTCAATTTCAATCTTGGCTTTTTCCACTGTCAGTCTGGGCAATCTTCACTGTCAGGCTTCTAATTCTTCCCTTTCAGTCTTTAGATTAAGTCAGCTCCCTAATGGCAGAAAAAGTTTAATAAAAATTACTACAAGTGTGTGAATCAGTTCTGTACCCCTCTCCCACCCCCCATTTCAGAATCAATTTCTGTCACTAGCTTACTAAGCGTGTGTAGCATCTTGTGTTATGTTCTATCAAGTGTGAAGATGAGTCATATTGAGCAGAACAAACCTCTAATGTGTGACATTGAACCATAGTCATGCTAGAGGATCCCTTTCTGAGTATTTACATTTTAAGTAATGTGTAAACTAAATACTAGTTTAGAAAATGTATGCCATATGATGTATTTGTGTACAATTCATGCCAGCAACAGTCCATACATTTATACTTACCATCTGATGTCCTCTTTAAAAACCAGGTGGCAAAGACTCGCTACAGGACCCAATGCCGAGAGCATCACCTATATTAATAAATGAAACACATTTTTAGCATTTGATGAACAATCCTAACATGTTTGCACAATTCTCTACTTGTCATTTCCCTAGAGTTCACATCTATTGACAATACTCCAGTCTAACTTCTATTCTTTACCGTCTAAAGTGGCGGTTGATGATGTCTGCTCTGACATTGAGCCCCTCGTCCCGGAATGGCCCCTCTAGAACTGTATCATCCTCCTCATCTCTGAGGAGGTTTCGGTCCGCCGGGACGGCCTGCAGCATCCCAGCCCGCTGTGCAATATTATGCAGGACGCTACAGGCTACAACGAACTTAGCCACCTTCTTTGGGTTGTACTGGAGGGTTCCTCCCGACCTGTCCAGGCACCTGAACCTCATCTTCAGGAGCCCAAACATCGGTTCAACCACCGCCCTGGTTCTCTTATGAGCCCTATTGTAGCGCTCCTCAGACACATCAGTCGGGCTACGCAAGGGGGTAATGAGCCAAGGCCGGCTCATGTACCCAGAATCACCTATAAAATATGAACAGAACATAATTATAACAGAATCCTCAAAATAGTATTTGGAGTCCAATAAAAAGTTTTGTACACGATAATCCAGTAACAAATGTTTTTTTTTAAATTAAAAAATCTAGTTCAATATTATTCTCTATCTTCCCATTTCATCTAAGACATGCTACATATCTGCATTGAACTAAAAGACATTAGCGGAAAGAGACAATGACATGGTTAAATAGCATTAGCTAATATCTTGCCATTTCAGCTAAGACATGCTACATATGCGTATTTCTCCTAAACCAAACCTTGTGTAAAATGCAAACTACATGGTTACATTACATTCTCTATCTGAGCATTTAAGGTAAGACATGCTACATATCTGCATTGAACGAAAACTAGACATTAGCGGAAAGAGACAATGACATGGTTAAATTGCATTAGCTAATATCTTGCCATTTCAGCTAAGACATGCTACATATGCGTATTTCTCCTAAACCAAACCTAGTGTAAAATGCAAACTACATGGTTACATTACATTCTCTATCTGAGCATTTAAGGTAAGACATGCTACATATCTGCATTGAACTAAAACTAGACATTAGCGGAAAGAGACAATGACATGGTTAAATTGCATTAGCTAATATCTTGCCATTTCAGCTAAGACATGCTACATATGCGTATTTCTCCTAAACCAAACCTTATGTAAAATGCAAACTACATGGTTACATTACATTCTCTATCTGAGCATTTAAGGTAAGACATGCTACATATCTGCATTGAACTAAAACTAGACATTAGCGGAAAGAGACAATGACATGGTTAAATTGCATTAGCTAATATCTTGCCATTTCAGCTAAGACATGCTACATATGCGTATTTCTCCTAAACCAAACCTTGTGTAAAATGCAAACTACATGGTTACATTACATTCTCTATCTGAGCATTTAAGGTAAGACATGCTACATATCTGCATTGAACTAAAACTAGACATTAGCGGAAAGAGACAATGACATGGTTAAATTGCATTAGCTAATATCTTGCCATTTCAGCTAAGACATGCTAGATATGCGTATTTCTCCTAAACCAAACCTTGTGTAAAATGCAAACTACATGGTTACATTACATTCTCTATCTGAGCATTTAAGGTAAGACATGCTACATATCTGCATTGAACTAAAACTAGACATTAGCAGAAAGAGACAATGACATGGTTAAATTGCATTAGCTAATATCTTGCCATTTCAGCTAAGACATGCTACATATGCGTATTTCTCCTAACCCAAACCTTGTGTAAAATGCAAACTACATGGTTACATTGCATTCTCTGAGCATTTAAGGTAAGACATGCTACATATCTGCCTTGAACTAAAACTAGACATTAGCGGAAAGAGACAATGACATGGTTAAATTGCATTAGCTAATATCTTGCCATTTCAGCTAAGACATGCTACATATGCATATTTCTCCTACACCAAACCTTGTGTAAAATGCAAACTACATGGTTACATTACATTCTCTATCTGAGCATTTAAGGTAAGACATGCTACATATCTGCATTGAACTAAAAGTAGACATTAGCGGGGGAAAAAAATTGGTTAAATTGCATCCTATAGCTGAACATTACGCTAACATTTTAAAACTACAGTGGCAATTGTCAAACTAATTAACCATGTTGTGCACAAATACTCACCAACGAGATAACCAGGGGGCATTTGTCTTTCCTCAAACGGTCTCCACAGGGACGACAGAGAGAGGATGCGGGCATCATGACTAGCCCCTCCAAAATTCGCACACACATGCATAATCCTCATCCGTGCGTCACAAACATACTGCACGTTGAGGCTATGAAAATGTTTGCGATTTCTGAAGGGCAAGTCATCAATTGGAGCACGCAGCGCAATGTGGGTACAATCTATGGCTCCCAAGACATTGGGCAATTCAGCAATATCAAAGAATTCCCGCTTCAGGCGCCTCCAATCACCATCATTCTGTGGGAATCCTATGTATTGCTTACTGATACGTACCATGGCGTCCAGAAAGTTATCAAACACCACAGAGAATGTACCTTGAGCCAGGCCATGCATGTACAGTTCTCCGGATTGAAAACTCCCGGAGGCCAGGACGTATAGACAACTTAGCATCTTACTCATGGCGGGAACAGCAGTCCTTATTCTTATACGTGGCTCCAAATGAGGTTTAAGAAGATCGTAAAGGCCAATGAGCTGTTCGCGATCGAGCCGATACTTATCATAAACCTCAAAGTCGCTCATGTTTTCCAAGGTGGGTCTCACCCTGTAGACAGGAGGACCTCGAACCAGACGACCCCTTCATCTCAGTCTGAGCCGCCGAGGCTGCCTGATTCGACCAACAGCTAGTTCGCCAATAGCAGCACCAGCAGCGTCTACCATGTCATCGTCATCCATCTTTCAAAACAGCGTAACAAGGTATGCACTTGATCTGATGTGGATCACAAGTGATGCTTTGGCCATGTTGTTTGGGGGATTTATAGTACAATTAGTCCAATGGTATTGAGTTTGTAATGATTGCTAATTGTATTCACTTGTTTGTATGTGAGCGGCGCGAATGCTTTCACAGTGGGCGTTTTTTTGTTGTTTGCTGAAATGTTGTTTTCCAACAATGAATCTCAATGTGAAAGTGTCAAATATCACACATACAGTGCATGTTTGTAATGTTTGATCATATGCGTAATCAATATTTCTTAAACGCGATCTTATAGTAACAAGCACACGTCCAGGCTAACATGAATGAAAGTGCATAGTTGTGTATAATGTGCATCGAATGTGATCGATCAATGTTGCTGCAACATTGTTTGTAAACGATAAATCTGCCATCTGTAGTATTGTATATATAAGTGATTGCCGAGCTGTCAATATTGTATGCGTCCCTTTAAAATCGCAATAATAATTCCGAACTTCCCGTCTGCCATCTGTAGTATTGTATATATAAGTGATTGCCGAGCAGTCAATATTGTATGTGTCCCTTTCAAATCGCAATAATAATTCCGAACTTCCCGTCTGCCATCTGTAGTATTGTATATATAAGTGATTGCCGAGCAGTCAATATTGTATGCGTCCCTTTAAAATCGCAATAATAATTCCGAACTTCCCGTCTGCCATCTGTAGTATTGTATATATAAGCGATTGCCGAGCTGTCAATATTGTATGCGTCCCTTTCAAATCGCACTAATACTGAATAACTTCCGGCTGTCATCTGTAGTATTGTGTATATAAGTGATTGCCGAGCTGTCAATATTGTACTCGTCCATTTAAAATGGCACTAATACTGAATAACTTCCCGTCTGCCATCTGTAGTATTGTATATATAAGTGATTGCCGAGCTGTCAATATTGTATGCGTCCCTTTCAAATCGCACTAATACTGAATAACTTCCGGCTGTCATCTGTAGTATTGTGTATATAAGTGATTGCCGAGCTGTCAATATTGTACTCGTCCATTTAAAATGGCACTAATACTGAATAACTTCCGGCTGTCATCTGTAGTATTGTATATATAAGTGATTGCCGAGCTGTCAATATTGTATGCGTCCCTTTCAAATCGCACTAATGCTGAATAACTTCCGGCTGTCATCTGTAGTATTATATATATAAGTGATTTGCGATCTGACAATATTTATTAATTGTCCCATTCAAATCTCCCTAATAATGCTGTTCCAAACTGTTCTTTACGTATATGTTGTATTGTAGTAGTGAGTGTTAAAGTTCCGAAAGGGGCGGTACAGTCGTGAATCTGTGATGTGTATGGTTGAATCTTCTAATGACGTCATGATATTATTAACCTGCCTATGTAGTTCTGAAATCCTCATTGTGTTGTTGTATTGTGCTACATTGTTATTGTGTGCTGAATAAAATCTAAATGTGTGCTTTGTGGTTGCGTGATGGGTGATGCGTGTTATGTACATGTACGTATATATTGTGATTGTGTCCCACATATGCTGACTTCTATATAGCGGTCTGGCATTGTTGTTCCTTCCCATAAAGTGACATCTGTAATCTGGTGTAATGATGTTCTTGTTGTACGTAATTCCTAATGGTTTCTGGTGATGGAATCATGATGTTAAAAGTACAGTAAAATCCATATGTTCTGTTTTGTGATTCCTATAGAGAATGTAATGTGTTTTCCCCCCATCATTTGAATGCACATGTATGAGTGAATGTTAAAAGTAATGTATGTGCATCCATGAGTGATCATGTGTTAAGCCTATGTAGATATGCTGTTGCTGCAAGCATATGAGTTGAATAACTGAAATGCAATAATAAAGGTAAATGAGAATTGTTTCCCATTGTGTACTGTTTGTGAATCCTGAAAAGTTGACATTATTTTTGTGTCCGTTTAAATGTAATATTTTTTTAAATAAAAGTTTGTTACTAGTGATGTTGATTTGTAGTTGATGTAATATAAAAGTCTGAAACAATTTAATGGTGTTGTGAATATTCAAAAAGTAAAATCCATAAATCCACCATAGGGAAATAGTCATTTCTTGATCTATTTATCATAGCTGGGTCTAACGCATGAAATCATGTATTTTCTAGCGCTGGTATTTGGAGTTTTTCTGTCTACGCTATTTGCGTGCGTTAGGGAAATGTGGGTTTCGCGTGCACGAGCACGTCTTCCCAATAGAAGTCAATGGAGGCTCTAAAAATTGGTAATTTTTTTTTTCTAAGACTGGTTTTCCTCGTAAAGTGAGTGACGTCATGAGCTTGTGTGAAAAAGTAACTAAATCGTGTTCTTTTTGTGATAAATAAATATTTTTTGTATGTCATGTGGTGTATATTGTTTGTATGCATCGATGAGTGTATGTTTGTGATAATGTTATTAGTTAGATGTAGGTATATGAGGGTCTTTTCCCGTGTGTCAATGTAAGTCAATGGGAAAATGGATTTGTGTTGTTTTTTTTCTAACACCCGAGATCTCGCAACTTTAATCCTTTGTATTTTGATGAAAAATTATTAAATCTGAAAAATAAATATAGTGTAGTGTTTGTATGAGTGTAAGTGTAGTTTGTGTAATATTTGTTTTGTGATTCGTGGATGTTTATTTTGTCGGTATATGTTTACTACTGGGTCTGAGGTGTCGGTAGAAATTTGAGCGTTAGGTGATTTTTGAGTGTCGGTAACTGAACTCGAAATACCAGAGTCCGTAAGAAACCAGCGTTAGGGGCCTCTAACGCTGGTTTTCACGGCTAACGCCAAACTCCAAATCTAGGCCATAGTGTTAAAGGGACAGTCTACTCCAAAATTGTTATTGTTTAAAAATATAGATAATCCCTTTATTACCCATTTCCCAGAAAATTGTTTAGACTTTAAAATGTAAATCAATTTATCTTAGTATTTAGATATAATCAACAGAAGAAATTTAAATGCACATGGTTGAGCCAATCACATAAGGCATCTCTGTGCATCCACCAATCTTCATCTACTGAGCCTATCTCGATATGCTTTTAAAGCAAAGTATGTCAAGATAAGAAGATAAGTAAATACACTCTTTAAATCTCTTAAAGGGACACTGTCCAAACAAATTTATCGTTCGTGATTCAGATTGAGCATGAAATGTTAAACAACTTTATAATTTAATCCGATTCTCAAATGTTAAGAATTATCTTGTTATCTTTCTTTGCAAATCAATAATGATATTTTAGATTACGGACAATTGTTGCAAAAAACCTGGGTTGTCTTTGATGATTGTTGGATAAATTAATCCAACAAAAAAAACCATGTTCTGTCCAGAGTACTGAAGCAAATAAATTATCTATTTAATGCCTTATTTTTAAAGTAATGATAGCAACATCACAAGGAGCATTCATAATATGAGACCATTTTTAAAGTTGCTTAAAATAGAATACTCATTCTGAATGTATAAATCATTAATTTTTTAACTGTCTCCCTTTAAGTATATTTTGAGTTCATGTCCCTTTAAATAAACATTTCACAATAATGCTTGAAATACCAGAAACCTAGGCACCTTCCTTTTGCTAAATTAGTATAACATATGAGTAAAGCAAATTTAGATTAACTTCTGGATTGTTTTACACACTGACTGAAATATATATTGTAAAGGAGGTATTTCGGAGTCTTCAGCTTAGAGGGACATTAAGCTATATGTTATGTATGCATTTTGGATAAGATTATAATATTTGAACAACTTAATATGTTTTGGTATTCAATCATTAGATTGTAATTATATATATTCTTGGATTAAATACATATCTACATAGGCTATTTTGATGATGATTGTTGGTTGCACATAGATGCCTTATGTAATTGACTAAGATATGTGCATTGATGTATTTTTTTCTAAGTATATTTAAAGACTGAATGTAATTCTATAGTACTTTCTAAATATGTTTAAATTCTTTTATGAATTATTTAAAAATCAATACACAATATACTTTGTGAATGTCCCTTTAAGGACCAAAACATTTGGAATGTTGATTTAACATTGTCAAAATAAACTAAAGGGGAATGAAAATTATATATAGATATGTGATGTCTAACCCAAGAGTTAAGATTTTAAAAACTACATAATATTAATAACTATAGTTAAATGACTCCACTAGAAAATTAAATCGATTAACCTGGCATCCAATAACTAGCTTGTGAAAAATATCAAGTTAAATGACCTACCATTTATAAATGTAAAAATTAAAATAATTTTGAAAATAATGTTTTGAGATACCTAAGGAAGATACAAGATCTTATAAAATTAATTTTACATTCAACAACACTGTCACTTTAATGTAATTGAACCACTTCCCCTTCTTAAAAGTGAAAACAAATAATTTTTAACAAATTTTGACTACATATCCAAAATTATTTTAACATCTAAGAATTTCCAAAGAAAAGCATCGATGGATCTCACTCCCCAATTAATGTTAAAAAAGATATTTTAATGTAATATTCTCGGAATCAGTGGATTTTCTAAAATTAATGCATTATTTTATCTTATGCATGTGCTTGTCAAATAGACAACTACCAGTCATGGGAGTCAAATTGTTTTTTATTGACAGATTATATGGATATTTATTATAATCTGTTCAAAAGAGTGTATTTAATAATAAAATGTTTATTATTACCATTTAAAAAATTAAAAGTTTCTGAAACAAAAACAAAAAAATATTCCTGGAAGTCATCAGATGCCAATCTGAAATTAAAAAACAAAATTTTAACAAAGTTAATACACACGTTGTCAAATATTCATAAAATACATTTACAATCATCTTGTGTCTATGCTCTAACTTTTTTCAAGATATTTATTAATTACATTTTTACAAAAAAATAAAATAAACATACACCATTATATTGTGTAATAAAAAATAAATTTAAATATCTGAATTTCTAATTATACATATTAATGTATATCACATTTCAATAATATATATGTATGCTGAACATAAATGTCATATTTCATGTCCATTCAAATACCTCTATATCAACTATAATATGAATTCCTTTTTCTGATTGTGATCCCTAAATATCTAATGATGAAATAAGTATGACTAATGTATGTAAGCTACCAATAATCAACATTCTTCCTGTGATTCTTAACTAGCATGCATTGGTACACCAACCTGGATAATGCATGGTCTTTGAAAGTCAATTCAGGGGTAAACAGTTGATCTTCAATAGGTGTCTTATTCATCAGTTCATAAAATAGAGGACTGTGAAATACCATCTAAAAAAGGAAAATCATCTAAGTGTCTGATTGTGATCCCTAAATATCTAATTAAGAACTAAATATGACTAATGTATGTAAGCTACTAATATTCAACATTCTTGCTGTGATTCTTAACTAGCATGCATTGGTCAACCAACCTGGATAATGCATGGTCTTTGAAAGTCAATTCAGGGGTAAACAGTTGATCTTCAATAGGTGTCTTATTCATCAGTTCATAAAATAGAGGACTGTGAAATACCATCTAAAAAAGGAAAATCATCTAAGTGTCTGATTGTGATCCCTAAATATCTAATTAAGAACTAAATATGACTAATGTATGTAAGCTACTAATATTCAACATTCTTGCTGTGATTCTTAACTAGCATGCATTGGTACACCAACCTGAATAATGCATGGTCTTTGAAAGTCAATTCAGGGGTAAACAGTTGATCTTCAATAGGTGTGTTATTCATCATTTCAAAAATAGAGGACTGTGAAATACCATCTAAAAATTAGAAAATCATCTAAGTGTCTCCAATAGGATGCCTCCACAGCCTTATTCTATCAAATAGTTGGCACTTACCATGTTAACATGTCTTTGTATGGTTTTCAAGGTCAGCAGATTGGAAAGATAATGCCAGACATGATCCCATTGGTATACTTCAATTTCAATCTTGGCTTTTTCCACTGTCAGTCTGGGCAATCTTCACTGTCAGGCTTCTAATTCTTCCCTTTCAGTCTTTAGATTAAGTCAGCTCCCTAATGGCAGAAAAAGTTTAATAAAAATTACTACAAGTGTGTGAATCAGTTCTGTACCCCTCTCCCACCCCCCATTTCAGAATCAATTTCTGTCACTAGCTTACTAAGCGTGTGTAGCATCTTGTGTTATGTTCTATCAAGTGTGAAGATGAGTCATATTGAGCAGAACAAACCTCTAATGTGTGACATTGAACCATAGTCATGCTAGAGGATCCCTTTCTGAGTATTTACATTTTAAGTAATGTGTAAACTAAATACTAGTTTAGAAAATGTATGCCATATGATGTATTTGTGTACAATTCATGCCAGCAACAGTCCATACATTTATACTTACCATCTGATGTCCTCTTTAAAAACCAGGTGGCAAAGACTCGCTACAGGACCCAATGCCGAGAGCATCACCTATATTAATAAATGAAACACATTTTTAGCATTTGATGAACAATCCTAACATGTTTGCACAATTCTCTACTTGTCATTTCCCTAGAGTTCACATCTATTGACAATACTCCAGTCTAACTTCTATTCTTTACCGTCTAAAGTGGCGGTTGATGATGTCTGCTCTGACATTGAGCCCCTCGTCCCGGAATGGCCCCTCTAGAACTGTATCATCCTCCTCATCTCTGAGGAGGTTTCGGTCCGCCGGGACGGCCTGCAGCATCCCAGCCCGCTGTGCAATATTATGCAGGACGCTACAGGCTACAACGAACTTAGCCACCTTCTTTGGGTTGTACTGGAGGGTTCCTCCCGACCTGTCCAGGCACCTGAACCTCATCTTCAGGAGCCCAAACATCGGTTCAACCACCGCCCTGGTTCTCTTATGAGCCCTATTGTAGCGCTCCTCAGACACATCAGTCGGGCTACGCAAGGGGGTAATGAGCCAAGGCCGGCTCATGTACCCAGAATCACCTATAAAATATGAACAGAACATAATTATAACAGAATCCTCAAAATAGTATTTGGAGTCCAATAAAAAGTTTTGTACACGATAATCCAGTAACAAATGTTTTTTTTTAAATTAAAAAATCTAGTTCAATATTATTCTCTATCTTCCCATTTCATCTAAGACATGCTACATATCTGCATTGAACTAAAAGACATTAGCGGAAAGAGACAATGACATGGTTAAATAGCATTAGCTAATATCTTGCCATTTCAGCTAAGACATGCTACATATGCGTATTTCTCCTAAACCAAACCTTGTGTAAAATGCAAACTACATGGTTACATTACATTCTCTATCTGAGCATTTAAGGTAAGACATGCTACATATCTGCATTGAACGAAAACTAGACATTAGCGGAAAGAGACAATGACATGGTTAAATTGCATTAGCTAATATCTTGCCATTTCAGCTAAGACATGCTACATATGCGTATTTCTCCTAAACCAAACCTAGTGTAAAATGCAAACTACATGGTTACATTACATTCTCTATCTGAGCATTTAAGGTAAGACATGCTACATATCTGCATTGAACTAAAACTAGACATTAGCGGAAAGAGACAATGACATGGTTAAATTGCATTAGCTAATATCTTGCCATTTCAGCTAAGACATGCTACATATGCGTATTTCTCCTAAACCAAACCTTATGTAAAATGCAAACTACATGGTTACATTACATTCTCTATCTGAGCATTTAAGGTAAGACATGCTACATATCTGCATTGAACTAAAACTAGACATTAGCGGAAAGAGACAATGACATGGTTAAATTGCATTAGCTAATATCTTGCCATTTCAGCTAAGACATGCTACATATGCGTATTTCTCCTAAACCAAACCTTGTGTAAAATGCAAACTACATGGTTACATTACATTCTCTATCTGAGCATTTAAGGTAAGACATGCTACATATCTGCATTGAACTAAAACTAGACATTAGCGGAAAGAGACAATGACATGGTTAAATTGCATTAGCTAATATCTTGCCATTTCAGCTAAGACATGCTAGATATGCGTATTTCTCCTAAACCAAACCTTGTGTAAAATGCAAACTACATGGTTACATTACATTCTCTATCTGAGCATTTAAGGTAAGACATGCTACATATCTGCATTGAACTAAAACTAGACATTAGCGGAAAGAGACAATGACATGGTTAAATTGCATTAGCTAATATCTTGCCATTTCAGCTAAGACATGCTACATATGCGTATTTCTCCTAACCCAAACCTTGTGTAAAATGCAAACTACATGGTTACATTGCATTCTCTGAGCATTTAAGGTAAGACATGCTACATATCTGCCTTGAACTAAAACTAGACATTAGCGGAAAGAGACAATGACATGGTTAAATTGCATTAGCTAATATCTTGCCATTTCAGCTAAGACATGCTACATATGCATATTTCTCCTACACCAAACCTTGTGTAAAATGCAAACTACATGGTTACATTACATTCTCTATCTGAGCATTTAAGGTAAGACATGCTACATATCTGCATTGAACTAAAAGTAGACATTAGCGGGGGAAAAAAATTGGTTAAATTGCATCCTATAGCTGAACATTACGCTAACATTTTAAAACTACAGTGGCAATTGTCAAACTAATTAACCATGTTGTGCACAAATACTCACCAACGAGATAACCAGGGGGCATTTGTCTTTCCTCAAACGGTCTCCACAGGGACGACAGAGAGAGGATGCGGGCATCATGACTAGCCCCTCCAAAATTCGCACACACATGCATAATCCTCATCCGTGCGTCACAAACATACTGCACGTTGAGGCTATGAAAATGTTTGCGATTTCTGAAGGGCAAGTCATCAATTGGAGCACGCAGCGCAATGTGGGTACAATCTATGGCTCCCAAGACATTGGGCAATTCAGCAATATCAAAGAATTCCCGCTTCAGGCGCCTCCAATCACCATCATTCTGTGGGAATCCTATGTATTGCTTACTGATACGTACCATGGCGTCCAGAAAGTTATCAAACACCACAGAGAATGTACCTTGAGCCAGGCCATGCATGTACAGTTCTCCGGATTGAAAACTCCCGGAGGCCAGGACGTATAGACAACTTAGCATCTTACTCATGGCGGGAACAGCAGTCCTTATTCTTATACGTGGCTCCAAATGAGGTTTAAGAAGATCGTAAAGGCCAATGAGCTGTTCGCGATCGAGCCGATACTTATCATAAACCTCAAAGTCGCTCATGTTTTCCAAGGTGGGTCTCACCCTGTAGACAGGAGGACCTCGAACCAGACGACCCCTTCATCTCAGTCTGAGCCGCCGAGGCTGCCTGATTCGACCAACAGCTAGTTCGCCAATAGCAGCACCAGCAGCGTCTACCATGTCATCGTCATCCATCTTTCAAAACAGCGTAACAAGGTATGCACTTGATCTGATGTGGATCACAAGTGATGCTTTGGCCATGTTGTTTGGGGGATTTATAGTACAATTAGTCCAATGGTATTGAGTTTGTAATGATTGCTAATTGTATTCACTTGTTTGTATGTGAGCGGCGCGAATGCTTTCACAGTGGGCGTTTTTTTGTTGTTTGCTGAAATGTTGTTTTCCAACAATGAATCTCAATGTGAAAGTGTCAAATATCACACATACAGTGCATGTTTGTAATGTTTGATCATATGCGTAATCAATATTTCTTAAACGCGATCTTATAGTAACAAGCACACGTCCAGGCTAACATGAATGAAAGTGCATAGTTGTGTATAATGTGCATCGAATGTGATCGATCAATGTTGCTGCAACATTGTTTGTAAACGATAAATCTGCCATCTGTAGTATTGTATATATAAGTGATTGCCGAGCTGTCAATATTGTATGCGTCCCTTTAAAATCGCAATAATAATTCCGAACTTCCCGTCTGCCATCTGTAGTATTGTATATATAAGTGATTGCCGAGCAGTCAATATTGTATGTGTCCCTTTCAAATCGCAATAATAATTCCGAACTTCCCGTCTGCCATCTGTAGTATTGTATATATAAGTGATTGCCGAGCAGTCAATATTGTATGCGTCCCTTTAAAATCGCAATAATAATTCCGAACTTCCCGTCTGCCATCTGTAGTATTGTATATATAAGCGATTGCCGAGCTGTCAATATTGTATGCGTCCCTTTCAAATCGCACTAATACTGAATAACTTCCGGCTGTCATCTGTAGTATTGTGTATATAAGTGATTGCCGAGCTGTCAATATTGTACTCGTCCATTTAAAATGGCACTAATACTGAATAACTTCCCGTCTGCCATCTGTAGTATTGTATATATAAGTGATTGCCGAGCTGTCAATATTGTATGCGTCCCTTTCAAATCGCACTAATACTGAATAACTTCCGGCTGTCATCTGTAGTATTGTGTATATAAGTGATTGCCGAGCTGTCAATATTGTACTCGTCCATTTAAAATGGCACTAATACTGAATAACTTCCGGCTGTCATCTGTAGTATTGTATATATAAGTGATTGCCGAGCTGTCAATATTGTATGCGTCCCTTTCAAATCGCACTAATGCTGAATAACTTCCGGCTGTCATCTGTAGTATTATATATATAAGTGATTTGCGATCTGACAATATTTATTAATTGTCCCATTCAAATCTCCCTAATAATGCTGTTCCAAACTGTTCTTTACGTATATGTTGTATTGTAGTAGTGAGTGTTAAAGTTCCGAAAGGGGCGGTACAGTCGTGAATCTGTGATGTGTATGGTTGAATCTTCTAATGACGTCATGATATTATTAACCTGCCTATGTAGTTCTGAAATCCTCATTGTGTTGTTGTATTGTGCTACATTGTTATTGTGTGCTGAATAAAATCTAAATGTGTGCTTTGTGGTTGCGTGATGGGTGATGCGTGTTATGTACATGTACGTATATATTGTGATTGTGTCCCACATATGCTGACTTCTATATAGCGGTCTGGCATTGTTGTTCCTTCCCATAAAGTGACATCTGTAATCTGGTGTAATGATGTTCTTGTTGTACGTAATTCCTAATGGTTTCTGGTGATGGAATCATGATGTTAAAAGTACAGTAAAATCCATATGTTCTGTTTTGTGATTCCTATAGAGAATGTAATGTGTTTTCCCCCCATCATTTGAATGCACATGTATGAGTGAATGTTAAAAGTAATGTATGTGCATCCATGAGTGATCATGTGTTAAGCCTATGTAGATATGCTGTTGCTGCAAGCATATGAGTTGAATAACTGAAATGCAATAATAAAGGTAAATGAGAATTGTTTCCCATTGTGTACTGTTTGTGAATCCTGAAAAGTTGACATTATTTTTGTGTCCGTTTAAATGTAATATTTTTTTAAATAAAAGTTTGTTACTAGTGATGTTGATTTGTAGTTGATGTAATATAAAAGTCTGAAACAATTTAATGGTGTTGTGAATATTCAAAAAGTAAAATCCATAAATCCACCATAGGGAAATAGTCATTTCTTGATCTATTTATCATAGCTGGGTCTAACGCATGAAATCATGTATTTTCTAGCGCTGGTATTTGGAGTTTTTCTGTCTACGCTATTTGCGTGCGTTAGGGAAATGTGGGTTTCGCGTGCACGAGCACGTCTTCCCAATAGAAGTCAATGGAGGCTCTAAAAATTGGTAATTTTTTTTTTCTAAGACTGGTTTTCCTCGTAAAGTGAGTGACGTCATGAGCTTGTGTGAAAAAGTAACTAAATCGTGTTCTTTTTGTGATAAATAAATATTTTTTGTATGTCATGTGGTGTATATTGTTTGTATGCATCGATGAGTGTATGTTTGTGATAATGTTATTAGTTAGATGTAGGTATATGAGGGTCTTTTCCCGTGTGTCAATGTAAGTCAATGGGAAAATGGATTTGTGTTGTTTTTTTTCTAACACCCGAGATCTCGCAACTTTAATCCTTTGTATTTTGATGAAAAATTATTAAATCTGAAAAATAAATATAGTGTAGTGTTTGTATGAGTGTAAGTGTAGTTTGTGTAATATTTGTTTTGTGATTCGTGGATGTTTATTTTGTCGGTATATGTTTACTACTGGGTCTGAGGTGTCGGTAGAAATTTGAGCGTTAGGTGATTTTTGAGTGTCGGTAACTGAACTCGAAATACCAGAGTCCGTAAGAAACCAGCGTTAGGGGCCTCTAACGCTGGTTTTCACGGCTAACGCCAAACTCCAAATCTAGGCCATAGTGTTAAAGGGACAGTCTACTCCAAAATTGTTATTGTTTAAAAATATAGATAATCCCTTTATTACCCATTTCCCAGTTTTGCACATACAACATGGTTATATTAATATCCTTTTTACCTCTGTGATTACCTTTTATATAAGCCTATTCTGATAGACCCCTTATCACATGATTATTTATTTAGAGAGCACAATGTTATATATATGGCTCACATGAATTAGCAGTCTCTTGTGAAAATATAATTAAAAAGCATGTGATAAGAGGCTGTTTGTAGCTTCTTCCATCCGGTGCGGAGCGGGTCCATCTTGAAGCAGGCGACGCGGATCCATCCTCTTCTTCCGTTGTCTCCCGACTAATGACGGTTCCTTTAAGGGACGTCATCCAAGATGGCGTCCCTCGAATTCCGATTGGCTGATAGGATGGAAGAAGATCGAAGATGCCGCTTGGAGAAGATGTTTGCCGGTCCGGATGTCCTCTTCTTGCCGGATAGGAGGAAGACTTTGGAGCCTCTTCTGGACCTCTTCAGCACCGGATGATGGATCGCCAACCCCCGCTTGGGTTGGATGAAGATGTTGGAGCCAGGACGGATCGGTGAACCTGGTATGGTGAAGACAAGGTAGGAAGATCTTCAGGGGCTTAGTGTTAGGTTTATTTAAGGGGGGTTTGGGTTAGATTAGGGGTATGTGGGTGGTGGGTTGTAATGTTGGGGGGGCGGGTATTGTATTTATTCTTTTACAGGCAAAAGAGCTGAAATTCTTGGGGCATGCCCCGCAAAGGGCCCTGTTCAGGGCTGGTAAGGTAAAAGAGCTTGTAACTTTTTTAATTTAGAATAGGGTAGGGAATTTTTTATTTTGGGGGGCTTTGTTATTTTATTAGGGGGCTTAGAGTAGGTGTAATTAGTTTAAAATTGTTGTAATATTTTTCTTATGTTTGTAAATATTTTTTTATTTTTTGTAACTTAGTTCTTTTTTATTTTTTGTACTTTAGCTAGTTTATTTAATTGTATTTATTTGTAGCAATTGTGTTTAATTAATTTATTGATAGTGTAGTGTTAGGTTAATTGTAGGTAATTGTAGGTAGTTTATTTAATTATTTTATTGATAGGGTAGTGTTAGGTTTAATTATATCTTAGGTTAGGATTTATTTTACAGGTAAATTTGTTATTATTTTAACTAGGTAACTATTAAATAGTTCTTAACTATTTAATAGCTATTGTACCTGGTTAAAATAATTACAAAGTTGCCTGTAAAATAAATATAAATCCTAAAATAGCTATAATATAATTATAATTTATATTGTAGCTATATTAGGATTTATTTTACAGGTAAGTATTTAGCTTTAAATAGGAATCATTTATTTAATAAGAGTTAATTTATTTCGTTAGATGTAAATTATATTTAAGTTAGGGGGGTGTTAGTGTTAGGGTTAGACTTAGCTTTAGGGGTTAATCAATTTATTAGAATAGCGGTGAGCTCCGGTCGTCAGATTAGGGGTTAATAATTGAAGGTAGGTGTCGGCGATGTTAGGGAGGGCAGATTAGGGGGTTAATACTATTTATTATAGGGTTAGTGAGGCGGGTTAGGGGTTAATAACTTTATTATAGTAGCGCTCAGGTCCGCTCGGCAGATTAGGGGTTAATAAGTGTAGGCAGGTGTCGGCGACGTTGAGGGGGGCAGATTAGGGGTTAATAAATATAATATAGGGGTCGGCGGTGTTAGGGGTAGCAGATTAGGGGTACATAGGGATAACGTAGGTGGCGGCGCTTTGCGGTCGGAAGATTAGGGGTTAATTATTTTAAGTAGCTGGCGGCAACGTTGTGGGGGGCAGGTTAGGGGTTAATAAATGTAATACAGGGGTCGGCGGGGTTAGGGGCAGCAGATTAGGGGTACATAAGTATAACGTAGGTGGCGGTCGGCAGATTAGGGGTTAAAAATTTTAATCGAGTGGCGGCGATGTGGGGGGAGCTCGGTTTAGGGGTACATAGGTAGTTTATGGGTGTTAGTGTACTTTAGGGTACAGTAGTTAAGAGCTTTATGAACCGGCGTTAGCCAGAAAGCTCTTAACTCCTGCTATTTTCAGGCGGCTGGAGTTTTGTCGTTAGATGTCTAACGCTCACTTCAGAAACGACTCTAAATACCGGCGTTAGGAAGATCCCATTGAAAACATAGGATACGCAAATGGCGTAGGGGGATCTGCGGTATGGAAAAGTCGCGGCTGAAAAGTGAGCGTTAGACCCTTTAATCACTGACTCCAAATACCAGCGGGCGGCCAAAACCAGCGTTAGGAGCCTCTAACGCTGGTTTTGACGGCTACCGCCGAACTCCAAATCTAGGCCCAAGAGAATTAAGAAAAATTAATAATAGGAGTAAATTAGAAAGTTGCTTAAAATTGCATTCTCTAGCTAAATCACGGGAAAAAATGTTTTGGGTTCAGTGTCCCTTTAAGTATTTGCACTGTTCCCTATCATACTCTAATGTGATATGGATCTATTTGCTTGAAATTAGACAATATTACTGGATATAGTCTTATGATACTTTATGTTGCATGTAGCAAGATAAAACATTTTTATCACTAAATACTTGAGACTTTTCTAGATCCCTCTCCTTAAACTTATTATAGTATCATACTGTCTAACGGCATTACCGAATAAGGAGCATTCTCTGCAAAATAGATGTTCTTTGAGATTTTGGAATTATGCCGACCTCTTGTAGGTACCTTACACTGTATGTGATACTCTATTTTACTAAAACCTAAAAAAAAAATATGTTTAAAAACAAATGAATTCTTCCCTCTTAATTCTGTTGTATATAAAGAATGTTTCAGTGGTTTGCTACATGACGCAACAGATCCAAAATGCTATCCCTTATCACCAGTCATTGCATATGAGAATGTTTGTACAATATCTATATCTGATCAAAACTTTCATGACTTTTTAACTGATCTGCAGATAGGGGGTCAGGCTATCTTTGAGATTTATTTTTCATTAACTCTTAAATCTCAGAGATTAACTTTTTCTGGATTTTCTTGCTTAAATTTTAAGATACGACCCTTCTTTAACGGGCACTCAGACCCAGAAGCACAATCTCTACTGTACTCTTTTCTCAAACCCTGGCTGAATTATGGTGCTTTCACTTTCCATCCCTTCTCCATGATCATCAGGAATCTTTACTATCTGCTCTTAATAACCCAACCTCCATGTCATATCAATCTGCCATTCTTGTCCTTCTGGTTCTAGATCATCTTCAAGACCCCCAAAGGAAACACACACATTATGGTGACTAGTTCCACTTATACCTATTAAAATTTAAATCGACAAGTTTTGTCCTTCTGGTTCTAGATCATCTTCAAGACCCCCAAAGGAAACACACACATTATGGTGACTAGTTCCACTTATACCTATTAAAATTTAAATCGACAAGTTATGACAACAAGTTATGACAAGGAACAAAGCCTTAAAGAATAAAGGGTGGAAGAAAAAAAAATTCTGGACATGAAAATCCGGCCTACTTGATGTTCCCAACTCTCTGTTAATTTAAACCAGCATATTGACTTATGGAGATGATGTGACACATACTTGTTGTTCAAGATGCAACACAAAAGATTATATGTACCAGTCAACTTTTTATTCATAATGTATGCCTTTTTTGTTAAATATTCAATAAAGCTTGTTAAATAAATTAAAAAAAGGAACCACAACCCATACCCCATATACGTCTCTCTGACAAGCACTGTACTCTGAGAGGAAACCGGGCCTCAATATAGTCTGAGAACCCCTCTCTCTGAAAAATCAAATGCACATCCTAATTCTTCGACCACCTCCAGCAAAGGCAAAGTAAAGACTGAGGTACAAATGAGGTGGGAGGGATTTTATAGAGCTCTTGTAGTTTGGGAATCTTTGCCTCCTCCTAATGGTATGGAAGTTATTCCCAGGAGTAATGGATTGTGGACTCTCACCACCTGTATGAAGAAATTTAGATTACAAATCAAAAGTTTAATCTCTGGACCCTTAATTTGATAGGTCTGAGATAAAAGAAAAATAATTTTCACTCAGTAGGAGTGGTTCAGACCAAAAAGGAAAAAAAAAAACCCTGAACATTCAGTTTACGACTGCATAACCAGTTCTGTGTGATCAAGCTGAAGCAATCAAATTTACCGATTAGCAAAAGTGCTTGATGATAATTATGACTCTGGGGGACCGATGATCTAAAGGTCTTTGGGCTGGTGAGATTATTTAAGAATGCTTGCCAGTACTCCCATTTCCCTGGTGGAATGAATGAAGCCACTTTTTACCATGAAAACAGGGCGTTTTCACTAAGGAGCGTATACTTATACTGCATTTTCGTAAAGTGCACAATAAAACTTTGTATTTTAAAAATCTTACAAAATTAATAATTAAACTATTCACACAAAAATTGGCAGGAAAAAATTGTATTGTTAAAGTGCATCAAAAATCATAACATAATTCATCAAAAATCATATTTGATCAAAAATGTAAAATTTTAAATGTAAATTACTAAGAAATAAATCATATTAAATATACACAGCTTGGAAATTAAACTGGTAGGAGCATCCGGAGGTGGAGTCAGATAGCTAAGTCACGCTGTGTAGCTGTTCCTGGAGTGAACTAGCCCAGCCCGTTGGCGGAAGACGCTGTTCTGCACGCCTGAGAAGCCTGTGTGACCAAAGCAGGCAAGCAGGGCATAACCCACTGGATACCCGGCTCCCACTAAGCGCTAATTCACTGCACGAAAACAACACCCTCAGACCGCCACCTTACTTTGGAAAGCCGTTGGCTTCAACATTAGAGGACGGCCCCCACCCACTGGTGCTGCGTGTGGAGGAGCCTCAGTTCAACAAAGTAAAGTCACAGCATAAGCGGGGTGACGACACAAGGTTGGCATTATTCTGCCCCATTTTTCTCAGACCCCCTCCCACTGGTGCTGCATGAGGGGGAGCTGTCTCAAGAACCCCATCAGAGATTTATGGATTACCTCGGGAGCGGAGCTGCTCTCCCGACTTGGCAGTCAAGACACCCACGTGTGTAGAGGTGGTAAGACACAGACAGGCGACTTTCTAAAGCACCGGTCTGATGATTGAAAGCTGAAAAGTTTGGCATGGCTACCTGATGGTACTGTAAATTACCTCTGTTGTATTGGAAGGGCAGAGAGGGACACTGACAATCTCGACACACACTATAGCCCCAAAGTTTAAAGGTTTTATCAGCCTCCTAAGAGTTAAGTAATCAATTGACATTTATCAAAGCAAACACTGGGGTAGAAATAGGAAAAGGGACATTTACTCCGGACTGGTTCAACTGGAGACTTAACCCTCATCTTTTTAGTCTCCTCTACCCAGAGGTGTCTATGAAATGCATAAGGGAAAGGGGCAGGAAAGCAAAAGGAAACTAAAGTGACTGATGTTTTAACTGCTTTGAATACCTATTTGTACTTTTACCCTTTTGAAAGTTTTCCTATCTTTCTGAGTCATAATCATTCTGGGCCAAATTGGAACTGGCAAAGATCTGCCCTCAATTCTTTAACCTCCCAAAAAGCCAGATTAGATACATTTAAAAAGTTGTTTTACAATTAAGACACCTTTGTTGGTCTATGTAGAGTTCATCCTGTACATAACTGTCAGGTTTCACCTTACTTACCTGCAGTTCTGGTTAATCTCCTCCCACAAACCCTTTATATCCTGTTCACGCCCTGTTCCTAGTGCTTAGTAATTTTGTATGTTGTTAGACATAGCATCCTGCACTCTAAGCTCCAATCTTCAGTGGATTACTTCTAACCAAATTATCAGAGAATTTGCTAACTGAATATTCAGTGAATACATCTCCTCCTGAGTTCTATTACATCTCCAAAGGAGGATTAATCCTGATACAAGTTACCTCAATTTTCAGCGTGAGCCGCTGCACCGCTACAATCTTTCACCTTTATCAAACTCAACTCTGCTGATTGAATATCTCACAAGATTATTTAAAACTCTGCAATCAAGTTTGCTCAATATCCTCCTATCATTGCTTACCATATAACATCAAGCACAAACTCGCTTCTGAAGACGCTTACACGCTAACAAAGTCCGGAGCCGAAATCAGCTGAGTTACGGTGACGTCACCTGCCGCTTCCTTCCAGTGTGATTCACGCCTCTCCAGACTGTCAGTCTTTGATCGCGTGTAGCGATACACAGTGTCTAAGCAAGTTACCTGCTCCACAATACAAGGTAACACTTCCACCTCACAATCTAAACCTTATTCTATACCAAGGAACCAGGGTGTGAGAGTACCTTCTTATCCGTTCACATAACTTGAACTTTGCATACTGTAGAGACTCATTTATTTCTACAGCTCCATTCTCTCTGCATTAACTCTTCACTTGCTGAACTAAAGCAACTATCAAATTCCATTGTAGTTGTTGTCTATCAAGTGGAACAAACATTTATTAAAGGTTTGCAACTGTGATCTGGTCTACCAAAGGAGCACTAAGTTGTAAGGTTTAAACATCTCCTTCACTTTCCTAACATAATTACTAAGCCACAATGGCATCAGATCCTGCAGACCTCCCACAATTCGTGTATTCCTTATCGCAGAGAGTAGATCAAATGGGACAAGCTTTAAGGGATCTAGAAGTGGAAAATAAGTCTCTGAGAAGGATTATCAGAGATTCTATCAATACTAAGCCACAACAACCGGATCCTATCCCAGAGCCTGTAGTTTCATTACCTGAACCTTTCTCTGGCAACAGAAAGGCATACCGTCAATTTAAAAATGCCTGCCTATTACTTTTTACTCTAAAGCCAACTACATATTCTACAGAGAGAGTTAAAGTCCTTACTATAATATCATTCTTAAGAGGAGAGCCAAGGGTTTGGGCAGACGCTTTCTTTGAAACAAATCAACCTATTCTCGGATCCCTTGATGAATTTCTCAATCAAATGGATGAACTATACTTAGACATAGATTCCCAACTGACAGCAGAGACTGCTATGCGTGCCCTGAAGCAAGGGAAGCGTGTTGTAGAAGAATATATTGCTGAATTCAAGCAATACTCCCGTGATTCTCAATGGAACCCAATCGCATTACGCAATCAGTTTAGATTAGGACTTGCTGACAACATCAAGGATGAGTTAGCACGCACTGACTTGCCTAAGTCCTTAGATTCATTAATGCGATTGGTGATACAAATAGACCGGCGCCTACGCGAGAGAAGGTCTGAAAGATTCCACACAGAGCATGTTCCAAAAACTCAAGCCTATGTTGCTCCTTCATCCACCACTAGATCTGTACCTGAACCAATGGAGATAGGTTTAGACAGGGGTCCTTTAACCCCTGAAGAAAGGTCAAGACGCAAACAAAATCTACTATGCATGTACTGTGCAAATCCTACCCACTCCGTGAGGGACTGTCCTTTACTACAGAAGTCAAAGAAAAGTAAGTCCTTTACACTATCTGCTGCTCATCACTTGAATATTCCAAATACTTATTGCATACTCTCTGTCTCATTACAGTGGGTTCAACGCCATCTGCAGTCTAGTGCCATACTCGACACCGGAGCTTATGGGAACTTTATTAACAGTGCTATTGTAAATACTAATAAAATTCCCTGTGTGTTAAAGCAGAATCCAGTTGCCATTCGAGTTATTGATGGTTCATCTATAGCAAGTGGTCCTATCACTCATCAAACCATTCCTATTTTACTTGTGACACCATCTGGTCACTCTGAGTACATAGAATTCAATGTATTGCCTTCCCCTCTCTTCCCCATTGTTTTAGGCATTTCTTGGTTTAAAAAAACATCAATCTACTGTTGACTGGCAATCCCTCAAGGTTTCTCTTATGTCATCATATTGTAAAAATTCTTGCTACTCCACACAGGCTCTTCTGGAAACCACTGTTCCTGAACAACAAATCCCATCTGAATATCAAGAATTCGCTGACGTTTTCAGCAAAGTTGAGGCTGAATCATTACCACCACATCGTGTTTATGATTGCCCCATCGACATCAAACCTGGCTCATCGATTCCCTATGGTCGTCTTTACCCCTTATCCGGTCCAGAGCTTGAACATCTAAAAGGATACCTAGAAGAAAACCTTCGCAAAGGTTTCATACGTCCTTCCACCTCCTCTGCGGGAGCTGGCATGTTCTTTGTGAAGAACAAGGATGGTTCCCTTCGCCCTATCATCGACTATAGAGATCTTAACCAGCGGACTATAAAAAAACGTTACCCTCTCCCATTCCGGAATTAATAGAACATCTCCGGGAGGCAAAGATTTTCACGAAGCTGGACCTACGAGGTGCTTACAATCTCGTAAGAATACGTGAGGGGGATGAGTGGTTAACCGCTTTCCGTACCAGGTATGGATTATTTGAGTACCTGGTCATGCCTTTTGGGCTTTGTAACGCCCCTGGAACCTTTCAACACTTTATCAACGACGTGTTCAGAGACCTGTTAGACGTCTGTATTGTCATTTATCTGGACGACATTCTCATCTATTCAAAAACCTATGATGACCACATTTTCCATGTCAGACAGGTGTTGACCAGATTAAGAACACACCGTTTATATGCAGAACTCAAGAAGTGCCAATTTCACACCAACACCATATCTTTTCTGGGATATAATATCAGCCCATTAGGTATAAGCATGCAAGATGATAAAGTGGAGACCGTGAGAAATTGGGCCTACCCCAAAACCAGAAAGGATCTTCAAAGATTTCTTGGCTTTGCCAATTATTACAGGAAGTTTGTGAAAAATGTCTCTAAATTGGCAAAACCTTTAACGAAACTCACTAGCTCTTCATTTCAATTTTCATGGAATGCCGAGGCTGCTCAAGCTTTTGATCTCCTAAAATCCATGGTCACTTCTGCTCCAATACTCAGTTTTCCCGACCCATCTCTTCAATACATCCCTGAGGTAAATTCTTCTAATTTTGCTTTGGGAGCGATTCTTTCACAAAAATCTTCTTATACGGAACCATTGCATCCAATTGCTTTTTTTTCTAAGGTTCTCAGTTCCTCAGAAATCAATTACCCTATTGGGGAAAAGGAGCTTTTGGCCATCAAAAGGGCATTGGAGCATTGGAGGCATCTGCTCTCCCGATAATCATATACACAGATCATAAGAACTTGGAATTTTTACAAACAAACAAAACATTATCTTCCAGACAGGTACGTTGGAGCTTGTTTTTCACGAGATTCAATTTTCACATTATCTATAGACCTTCCACAAAAAACGGAAAGGCAGATGCGCTCTCAAGGAAAGATGAAAGACCTGTTCAGACTGATGAAATGACATCCATGATACCATCCAACAAATTCATTGGATTGACACCCTTTCTACTGAAAGCTTTGAAAGATTCTCTTCCCTCCGACTCAGATCTTCCTCTACAGAATTTGGAAACCAAAGCAGATGGTCTTTTCTACTACAAAGACAAAATTTATGTTCCAAAAAGAGACCTTCTCCTACAGTTGCATCATGATACTCCTCTTGCAGGACATCCCGGGTACACAAAGACCTTAGAGAATATCTCGAGATTCTATTGGTGGCCAACAATGTCAAAAACCATCAAATCCTTCATAAATTCCTGTTCCATATGTGCCACTTCCAAATCATCAAGACAACGTCCGTATGGACTTCTCATGCCTCTTCCTGTTCCACTTCAGCCATGGCATCATTTGTCAATTGACTTCATTGTCGACTTACCTATTTCAAACAAGATGAACACCATTTTAGTGGTTGTGGATTTATTAACCAAGATGGCACATTTTGTACCCTTTAACAAATTACCTACTTCTGCAGAAACTGCACAATTATTCATCGATAATATTGTACGACTACACGGTCTTCCGAAAATTATAACCTCAGACCGTGGGACCCAGTTTACCTCCCGCTTTTGGAAGGCTCTTTGTTCACATCTACAACTGGACCACCGATTTTCAACCTCTTTTCATCCTCAGACGAATGGACAAGTTGAACGAGTCAATCAATGGCTCGAACAGTATATACGCTGTTTTTGTTCCAACCAACAAACTGAGTGGTCTTCTTATCTTTCCATGGCTGAATTCGCCTTTAATAATTCCATTACTACCTCAACTAAGATGTCACCTTTCCTGGCAAATTACGGGTTTCATCCTAATTCCTACCCAATCCCGGACTTCTCTGATATTAATTCCACTGATTGTCCTCATGCAAATGATTTCTCAGCAAAGATTCGACAAACTTTCAAGGTCCTACAGGATAACATTACAAACTCCCAAGAACAACAGAAACATTATTACAACTTGAGACGACGACCAGCACCTGCCTATGCTGTTGGAGACTTAGTTTGGTCATCCACCAAAAAGCTTAAACTTAAAGTACCTAGTAAAAAGCTTGCAGGATTATTTATTGGACCCTTCCCAATACTAAAGATCGTCAACCCCAATGCAGTCACTCTACAGCTACCAGATACCTTAAAAGTCCATCCAACTTTCCATGTCTCCCTTCTAAAACCGTATGTCGCTACAAGGACTTCTACCTCTGTTCTTCCACCTACTACTTTACCCCAGTTAGATGAATATGAAGTGGACTCACTCATTGACTCACGGATTCGCAATGGTCAGTTGGAGTACTTGGTTCGCTGGGTTGGTTACTCCTGTGATGAAGACTCCTGGGAACCCTCTTGTAACATACATGCTCCAAGGAAATTGTCGATCTTTCATCGAAGACATCCAGACCGTCCGGGTCCTTGACGGTCTTCTCTGTCTCTTGGGGAGGGGGAGATCTCAGGTTTCACATTACTTACCTGCAGTTCTGCTTAATCTCCTCCCACAAACCCTTTATATCCTGTTCACGCCCTGTTTCTAGTGCTTAGTAATTTTGTATGTTGTTAGACATAGCATCCTTCACTCTAAGCTCCAATCTTCAGTGGATTACTTCTAACCAAATTATCAGAGAATTTCCTAACTGAATATTCAGTGAATACTTCTCCTCCTGAGTTCTATTACATCTCCATAGGAGGATTAATCCTGATACAAGTTACCTAAATTTTCAGCGTGAGCCGCTGCACCGCTACAATCTTTCACCTTTATCAAACTTAACTCTGCTGATTGAATATCTCACAAGATTATTTAAAACTCTGCAATCAAGTTTGCTCAATATCCTCCTATCATTGCTTACCATATAACATCAGGCACAAACTCGCTTCTGAAGACGCTTACACGCTAACAAAGTCCGGAGCCGAAATCAGCTGAGTTACGGTGACGTCACCTGCCGCTTCCTTCCAGTGTGATTCATGCCTCTCCAGACTGTTAGTCTTTGATCGCGTGTAGCGATACACAGTGTCTAAGCAAGTTACCTGCTCCACAATACAAGGTAACACTTCCACCTCACAATCTAAACCTTATTCTATACCAAGGAACCAGGGTGTGAGAGTACCTTCTTATCCGTTCACATAACTTGAACTTTGCATACTGTAGAGACTCATTTATCTCTACAGCTCCATTCTCTCTGCATTAACTCTTCACTTGCTGAACTAAAGCAACTATCAAATTCCATTGTAGTTGTTGTCTATCAAGTGGAACAAACATTTATTAAAGGTTTGCAACTGTGATCTGGTCTACCAAAGGAGCACTAAGTTGTAAGGTTTAAACATCTCCTTCACTTTCCTAACAATAACTGACCGCCACCTGGTATATAGGCAGCGCCCCTGAGCCCATGTAGAATTGCTACCTTTTCTTACATAAGATTAACTATAACCACTGTATTGGGCTTACAAGGTAGCTCAAACTATACATAAATATTTACCTACAAAATCTTAGGGGAGGAGCTTAACTAAGAGTAAAGTAGGTGCGAGAGCAGATTCCCCGGTGATAACACAATGATATAGAGGTAAATCATAACACAAAACCCTTTTTTTTCGATACAGGCAATTGATCTATAGTAATTGGGATTTAAGCAGACTACTTCTTGAGGCCTACTTATCAAGCCGTCAACCGCAAATACGCTGGAATTCGGCAACGTAATTGTGGAGAGCTTGATTCGCCTCATTTATCAAAGCCTACAGACCAGCAAAAGTTGAAATCTGTGATGTAACATACGATATGCCGGTCTCAGTCCGACACAAATCAATGCTTACGTCATTACAGATGTTCCGAATGCAAATTCGGCACTATCTGACTACTTTTGCTAGTTAACAAATACCTACCAGGTACGCTCAGCACTATTCCGGCCCAGCGTACCTGCTTTTCAATCCACCACTTTTAAGATTTTTGATCTTAAAAGTAAAAATAGCATATTCTATTTACACATTGTGTAATTTATATGGGCCAAATAATTTTTTTTTTTTTAAAAATATATTTTATTGAAAAAGACACATTAGAGACAATACAGGTTTACACAATAAAGTTGACATATTATATCGTACCAAAGCATACATTTATGCCATGTGGTATATTCTTGAACAGGATTATAAGATATCAAACAAGTAACAGTACTTCACACTTTTTGGGTTGATGTGTATCAAGTTTACCTGTCTGTCTACCGTCATGTGTCCTTCATTTTTCTGTTATATATAAAACCAATAACAATAAACAAACTGAACCAATACCATATTATACTTATTTATACTATTTCCTACCTATTGAGGGGAGGAGGTTTAAAAGAGAGGGGGAGAGCGAAGAAGGGAGAGAGAAAAGAAAAAAAAATCACTTAAGAAAAAAAATCTTCAGTATTTATTACATTCGTATTTTCCAATGAGTCAGAGTCTGAGGTGAGATTGTGTATTGTCCCCCATAGATTTTCCAAAAGAGTTTTCCATTTTTTCAGAAATGTTGGGAGTCTACCTCTAATGTCCATCATAGTGTCCTGTTGTTCTATGAATATTTGTTTGTACAGGGCTTTTTTAAATTTTGTCAAGGTGGGGGCGCTCGTAGAACACGATAAAGTTAGTATGCATTTCCTTGCTATAAGTGTACAGAGGGTTAGTAGGGCATGTAGTTTAGAATTCACATTATCCCACATAAATAAATCTTATCAATGGTGTTCCGGTGGGCGGCGCCTTAAGATGGCTGTAGAACTCTTGTGCTCTGAAGAAACTCTCTTTTTAAAAGCCAATTTACAGCCTCTATTTAATGCTATTTACCTCTCCCTTGACAAATAAGTGTCCGGGAAACTTAGTAGATAGAAGGAATTAGATCACTTCTACCCCGGAAGGCATTTAACGTATTGGAATTATATATCAGACTGTGTCTACCTTTGCCGCCCACGAGGCAATGGTGCCAGATAAGGATATCGCTATAAAGCTACTAGCAATATTCGCACCCAAACTGAACCTTCTACTCAGTAGCTGTGAGAATTTAATAAAAATGGTGCAGGACAGTGGTTGATCTTGCTTCCCTGAAGCGGCTCCAACTAATCTGCGACACAACTACCCTGCGCTGGAATCGCAACTTCTGGGCATTGAACACTCACAGATACCAATTTCAGCATATGAAGTCTCAGATAGCAGATCCGTAGCCTACCCTTTGGAAGATCACCTCTTGTCTGCAGACAAGTTCGACTGACTGGTACCTCCTTGCGTTGTGCAGGGGAACCGGGATCGCTTGCTCACAACACAGTCATATCGCTCCAACTTGGAGATGCTGCTGAGGGCCTTTTCTTTGCTTCCTCCGGCCATAGAGACTTTGCTTGATCGCGGCGCAGAAGTGAACAGTTTTGTCAGCTTGGAATTGGAGCATGATGTGCGGCTGCTGATTGCGGAGGTGTCTGGGCTTGACTCAACCTCCTCAGTGTTGGTATGTGGAGCGCTTAAAGTATTGTTGATGGTGGAGTCTTGGCAATTGCTGGGAGTCACACTGGGGCAATTTGAGGAAAGTGCTTCTTGTCTTGTACTATACCAAGGGAAATTTAGGCTCAGGGAGGTCCGCCTGTCTACTGGAATTGGTTGAATTACAACATACATACTGCTATCCATCCCTGCTTCAAATAATATATATATTTATTTAGACTCTGTGTATTTCACTAGCTCATGTCACTCCTACTTGTGTATTTGCACCTTGGCTAATGCCTCTTGCTTGGACTGAATTGTACATACTGTCATTCAAATATGCACATAACTGCCGTATAGTATATATTGAAACTACAGGGGACTAGCCTAAGTAACTCTACCTACAATTCTACTTATAAAACTACGCTTAAGGTTTAGATATTGCGCAGAATCACTGTTATCTCCCTCCTACTCATAGAAATCCTCTAACCTCGCCTGAGATAATCATACCACCTTACGCTATATGAATATTTACTGTATCTTATTTGCACTATTCGAGTTTAACCGTGAGATACTCATTTGCCTAGCTAATTTCAGATGTTATTAAAGAGACTTATGCTGTAGCCCACTTTATGTTTCTCTTAGGATCTTACTAGTGACTCTCAAATGTTGGTTCAGTCTATATAATGCCCCAACTTAATATGGAATATATAAATAGGCCTTTAACTTGTTTTAGTTTTATAGCCCTGTTGGCTGTTATAATATGTTTGTTTTTTCTTTTTTGTTATGTTCTCATGTCTTCATCTCCTTACACGTACAAGTGAGATTATACTCTAGCGATGGATGGATAATTAGTTAGTTGTTTTGCCCCCCTCTGTTGTAGCAATACTTTATAAGCTTAAAAATTGCTTCATGACTCCTTAACCCACTCTGTGGGAACAGTAGCTTAGTGGAAATTAATGATTAAATTTTAAGATTGTAGTAACACCACACAGCTTGTATTTGATGGGGGGGGGGGGGCATTGCTTTTTGAATCCCTACAGTTACAAACCTTTCATTAACCAACATGAGAAACACTCTTGGAATCCGTTGTTGCTGCTCTCTTAGTATTATAGTTATCATATGTTGTTTTGTTTGATGTTATTAATAAAACTGAGACACACTGGTTCTTTCCCCCGGACTGAGAAACATCATAGTATTCCCAAATTTGTTGTCCTTTTCATGTATAAAATCCCTTCATTAGGAACGAGTGTCATGTCTTGACAATCAGCACTTATGATATTTTGTGTTAACATGGATTTTACCTGTGAGTTGTATGTTTTTTTTGCATTTAAAATTGTCGCTGTGTTACTGGTGATCTGCGAATCACACTTATGTATCATGGTCTACCATGGGAGAAATATTTGTATAATTTTACATTGTGTCACCTTTTGTCTCTGAATAAAAAGTAATTTAAAAAAAAAAATCTTATCAATGGTGAAGGCAATATCAATTGACATAACTGATTTAAACCAGTATTGTAGGAGTCCCCAGAAGCGTCAAACCCTTGGGCATTCTAAAAAGCAGTGAGTCAAAGAGGGATTAGGATATTTACACTTTACACACTGATTTGGGTGTTGCGGATTCCATTTTTTCCATCTACTAGGAGTAATGTAATCCCTATGTAGTAGCCTAATCTGCGCTTCTCGCAATGTCATATTCAGTGTGGCTGACTTAACCTTCAGAATGCTATTTTTAATATCTGCAATGGTAACGTCAGTGGCCGTGTCTATCTGCATTTTCTCTAGGATATTAGTATGAACCTTAGTTGATTGATGTTTGAGTAATATCTTGTAAAATTCCGAAATTGAAAATCTACCCAGGCTGAATGCCGTCTGTGGGATTGCGAATGGAGATTGGTTCCAGAAGTCTTTATCGGACTCTATTAATGATGTTATATAATGTCTTAATCCAGAGCGTCCCCCACCCTAAGCAGCCCTTTCTCCTTCCACGTCACAAAAGGGGCGTAGTCATTACCTGCTGAGAAGCCAGAATTCCCTACAATAGGAATGAACTTTGGGGAAGGGGTGTTCGTCCTAGCATTCTATGAGTTGGGCCCATATCCTAAGGGGATCTCTGTATAGGAAATTATTTTTTTATGTGTTGTGGGAGATCTCCTACAGGGCAGTATGGAAGTGCGGCTAGGGCTAAACGTTTTGTGACCAATTCTTCCAATGATTTATCATAGAAGTGTTCCGTATCTAGTTGCCAGTCCATGACTAAGCGTAACAGTGTTGCCCGATTGTAAAGTTTTATATTTGGAAGCCCCAAACCACCGTCAAGGTAGGTTAGTTGGAGTTTATGAGCCACCATTCTTGACTTTCGCCCTCGCCATATGAAGTGTGGAATGGCTTTCTCTATTTCCCTAAGGTCACTCTTGGTCATCTCCAAGGGTAGCATAAGAAGCGGGTATTGGATCTTTGGTAAAAGTGACATTTTGAAAAGGTTAATGCGTCCAGTGAGGCCCAGGGCAAGATTTTTCCATCCCCTCAGTTGTGAGCATATTGAATGACACTGGGCCCCAATATTTAATTTGTACAGTTTGTTGGGATTTTTATTTAGATGTATGCCTAAGTAGGTAAGTGAATGTGGTACTTCCACAAAAGGGTAGGTCTTATATTCGTATTTATTTTTATATAGCCATAAGATTTCTGATTTGGAATTGTTTATCTTGTAGCCTAACAATTTGCCAAACACTTCTAGAGTGTTTACAATTTTGGGTACAAATAGGGGCTAAATAATTTTAATGCTAATTTCTGGGTCTCTCTCCAGTCAACGATACTCCAATTCATGGAAGGCTGTCTTATACTCGCCGGCGATTTTAATACAGGGAGTGCAGAATTATTAGGCAAATGAGTATTTTGACCACATCATCCTCTTTATGCATGTTGTCTTACTCCAAGCTGTATAGGCTCGAAAGCCTACTACCAATTAAGCATATTACGTGATGTGCATCTCTGTAATGAGAAGGGGTGTGGTCTAATGACATCAACACCCTATATCAGGTGTGCATAATTATTAGGCAACTTCCTTTCCTTTGGCAAAATGGGTCAAAAGAAGGACTTGACAGGCTCAGAAAAGTCAAAAATAGTGAGATATCTTGCAGAGGGATGCAGCACTCTTAAAATTGCAAAGCTTCTGAAGCGTGATCATCGAACAATCAAGCGTTTCATTCAAAATAGTCAACAGGGTCGCAAGAAGCGTGTGGAAAAACCAAGGCGCAAAATAACTGCCCATAAACTGAGAAAAGTCAAGCGTGCAGCTGCCAAGATGCCACTTGCCACCAGTTTGGCCATATTTCAGAGCTGCAACATCACTGGAGTGCCCAAAAGCACAAGGTGTGCAATACTCAGAGACATGGCCAAGGTAAGAAAGGCTGAAAGACGACCACCACTGAACAAGACACACAAGCTGAAACGTCAAGACTGGGCCAAGAAATATCTCAAGACTGATTTTTCTAAGGTTTTATGGACTGATGAAATGAGAGTGAGTCTTGATGGGCCAGATGGATGGGCCCGTGGCTGGATTGGTAAAGGGCAGAGAGCTCCAGTCCGACTCAGACGCCAGCAAGGTGGAGGTGGAGTACTGGTTTGGGCTGGTATCATCAAAGATGAGCTTGTGGGGCCTTTTCGGGTTGAGGATGGAGTCAAGCTCAACTCCCAGTCCTACTGCCAGTTTCTGGAAGACACCTTCTTCAAGCAGTGGTACAGGAAGAAGTCTGCATCCTTCAAGAAAAACATGATTTTCATGCAGGACAATGCTCCATCACACGCGTCCAAGTACTCCACAGCGTGGCTGTCAAGAAAGGGTATAAAAGAAGAAAATCTAATGACATGGCCTCCTTGTTCACCTGATTTGAACCCCATTGAGAACCTGTGGTCCATCATCAAATATGAGATTTACAAGGAGGGAAAACAGTACACCTCTCTGAACAGTGTCTGGGAGGCTGTGGTTGCTGCTGCACGCAATGTTGATGGTGAACAGATCAAAACACTGACAGAATCCATGGATGGCAGGCTTTTGAGTGTCCTTGCAAAGAAACGTGGCTATATTGGTCACTGATTTGTTTTTGTTTTGTTTTTGAATGTCAGAAATGTATATTTGTGAATGTTGAGATGTTATATTGGTTTCACTGGTAAAAAGAAATAATTGAAATGGGTATATATTTGTTTTTTGTTAAGTTGCCTAATAATTATGCACAGTAATAGTCACCTGCACACACAGATATCCCCCTAAAATAGCTAAAACTAAAAACAAAAAACTACTTCCAAAAATATTCAGCTTTGATATTAATGAGTTTTTTGGGTTCATTGAGAACATGGTTGTTGTTCAATAATAAAATTAATCCTCAAAAATACAACTTGCCTAATAATTCTGAACTCCCTGTATGCCTCCTCAACATCCTCTTGATAGATTTAGAACCACAGCAAAACAAGTCAAAACTAGAAAAGACGCCTTAGAAACCACTATTTTTAAAAAATTTAGCTGTTAAGGATGTATGGAGGCTTCAGCATCCTGAGACACGAGACTTTACATGTCAGTCAAGAACTTTTAAATCCATGTCCAGAATAGATATCTTTTTAATTAATGAAAATACATGGAGACTAGGAGTAACAACAAAAATAAATCCAATATGCATATCAGATCATGCCCCAATTATTCTAGAAATACCAATTCATAAAAGTACAAGCTGGACCTATACTTTTTTCTTTCCAAAATTTTTATTCAAAAACCCCAAATTCAAGAACTGGATTAATACGAAATTTGAGGACTATAGGCATTTCAACCAAGAATCATTATATAATCCACCAATCTTTTGGGAGGCAGCTAAAGCTGTGCTTAGGGAGGATATTATGGCTTATGTAGTAAGCTATAAAAAAAAAGAACAAAATCAGAGAAAAAGAAATAATGGACACAGTAGTTAATTTTCATAATCACTATCTTCTTCATAACACTGAAGAGAACCGGCTTAGATACACAAGAGCCAAGAAACTGAGAGATACCTTTATGTTAAATAAGATGTCCCATATGAATTTAAAGCTCCAGTCAAAGTTTTTTAGGCATGGGAATAAAGCGGGGATATTACTAGCCAACCTAGTTAAAAACCGGAAAAAAAACTCAGTGATTGATTTAATTAAGGACAAAGATAAAGAATGTAAAGCCCCCGGAAGAAATTGTGGAGTTTTTTCATAATTATTACTCAAGTCTTTATGCATTTAAAACATCAGATAAGATAAAATCAGAGGAATTCTGGAAAGGGATATCAATACCGACATTGAGTGACCAAGCTGTAGCTAGAATTAATGCCCCTATTACCGATCTTGAGGTTACTCAAAGTATTCAGGTATTACAGTTAGACAAAGCTCCTGGACCGGATGCTTTACCAAATTAATTTTATAAAATCCTTGTTCCCAAGATTGTTCCACATCTAGTTAGTCTCTTTAATTTTTTTATATGGATAATAACCAAATCCCTAGATCTTTTGCAGCTTCTCTTACAACATTATTTCCTAAACAAGGGAAGGATCTATTTAAAAAAGAGTCATACAGGCCAATAGCACTCCTTAACACGGATTATAAAATACGTCTATTTTGGCCGAGAGGTTACAGAAGGAATTAAAAGATATTATACATCTGGACCAGGCAGGCTTTCTAAATAAGCGTAACTCTGCGGCCAAAATTAGAGAGCTCTTCCTGACCATAGATTACTTCAGAAATACACAGGAAGGTAACAACTCACTGCATTCAGATGCTGCAATCATTGCGATAGACACCGAGAAGGCCTTTGATTCGGTACATTATGATCATTTACTAAATACACTCTCTCGTTTTGGGTTTAAAGAAAACTTTACAAAATTGATCGAAAACCTGTATTATAACTCCTCCACAAAATTACTTATTAATGGTTTAGAAACCCCTAGTATTAAATTAGAAAGGGGTACACGTCAGGGTTGTCCCCTTTCCCCACTATTATTTGAAATTGCAATAGAACCATTAGCATTGAAGGTTAGGAGAGTGATCAAGGGCATTAGGATAAGGAATATAGAACTAAAAATAGCACTTTATGCTGCTGATGTTTTGGTTTATATCTCCGATTCTTTTTTCAACATTCCTAGACTATTAAATCTGATTCAGGAATTTGGCACCTTCTCAGATTATAGAATAAATACCACAAAGTCTGAATTAATGTGGCATAAAGAACAAAATAATCCAGCCTTATATCTACCCTTTAAAATAGTCACTAACTCCTTTAAGTATCTCGGTATTAACATTTCATCACAACCACAAAATTGGTATAATCTTAATATCTCTCCAGTTCTCAAACAGGTAAAGGAGAACATGAAGAACTGGCAAAAGCTTCCTATTTCAATTTCAGGCCGAATTGCTTTATTTAAGATGATCCTCCTTCCCAAAATGTTGTACATTCTCCAAAATGTTCCTGTGTTAATCAAGAGCAAAGATATAAAAGGCCTTAATATTGCGCTTAGATTTTTTATCTGGCAGAATAAGAGGCCAAGAATCTCAATTAATAAATTATATCTTCCGAGAGAACTCGGAGGGTTCGCTCTCCCGGATATAAGGAAATATAACCTTGTTTTTTGGGCAGAATTGCTGTTGATTGGTTATCAAAGGTAGATTATTTTACAAATAATAGATTAGAGTCAAATATACTATACCCCCTCCTGCCCACAGCTCTTATTCACTGTCCTATTAAAAGTTTAGGTGGCCAGGTCAAACAATTTAAATCTATTTATATAGTTATACAGGCATGGAAAAAATTGGAAAATTACTTGATATTAATTTGGATATCCCCAAGTATCAGATATTTTTGGGAAATCCAGAGTTTCAAAACGGTATACAGAACCCTTTATTTTCTACTTGGCAGAGGAAAGGCCTGACTTTCCTGCATCAATTTATAGATCAGGAGTTGCATAGTATTACAACATTTGATATATTGAAGCAGGAATTTAATCTTGAACATCGTGATTTTTATGCCTACTTACAAGCAAGGCATTATGTGTTTAGCAAGGCTAATGTTTTTTCTTGAAGATGGACATGGGGAAAGCTCGATGGCTGGCCGGTGCTGGCTAAAAACAGTTTGTCTTCAATCTCTATTTGGTTTAATCTTTTAGTATCACAAGGGGGCGAAATGAATTTAACGGATATGGCTATGAAATGGGGAAATCTAATTGCGGGAAGTAATATTTTGCCGGACTCTATAAAACGGTCTATAATTAAAATAACACAGACTACATTGTCTGCTGACTGGAGAGAGACCCACCTGAAATTATTATATCTTACCTATTATACCCCCGAAAAGGGCTATAAATGGTATAATCCTAAATTTTCTAGATGCCCAAAGTGTGCCTTAATGGTAGCTGACCTAATCCATATGATATGGTCATGCCCGAAAATATGACAGCTATGGTATAGACTTGATCACTGGATTCTAAGAACTCTTAAGATTACAGAGAAGAGCATCTCTGTAGAATCTGTTCTTCTGATGAATTTAGACCCATTGCTAGTTAATAATAGAATTATCAACTTAATAATTGTAGCTACCAAGAATTTAATTTTCAAGAGATGGAAAAATAAAAGACCCCCAAATTTAAGTGAGATTAAGAATTATTTAAAAAAAAAGACTGCATTCTAGAACAACTAGATACTGATATGAACTCAGAAAAAGACATAGTCTCATTTTTTTTAAAATGGGCACCGCTTATAAAGACTCTACCACAACAGGAAAGGGATCACCTGATCTTCAAATTTAGAAACTCAGAGATTGTCTTACTAAATATTTGGTAAAGAACTGGGCAAGATCACCCCTCTCCACTTTTTTTTTTTTTGCGAGGGGGAGCTGAGAGGAGTGGAGTAATATTACACCCAGGTTTTGGTTATTTATTAGTGTTGTTGTTCAATAGGTCCACAGCCATGATTTTTGATATTGCATGAATTAAGATTGAATCAGTAGGATGATTCAAGTAAGTACTGCTAGGTTTATCCATCCTTACTTTTTTATTTTATACCCTCTACCTTTGGTAGAAACAAAAGGTATCTCATCTAGGTCTAGCTAAACCCTGGTAAGAATAAGGGAGAAAATACTGAGATCAAAGTATATGTAAGGTTTTTCTTTTTTTGGTAATATTATTGGTGCCATGTAAAAAGGAACTGTAAAGCCTTGGTAAAAATTGAGATTTTGTATAAGGCTATGCCCTTAAGATTTGTACTACAGGATGACTTCGACTTTTATAGGAGACGGTACAAGGTTTAGTTTGTCTTTGTTACTTGCTATTTAGAACTATGGAGTTTAAAATATAAAAATTCCAAAATGTATACTAATACTACTTGAATGATAAGTATTTTCATTTTGTAAAAAACTCTGGCCCTGTGTGGCGCTATAATATGTAATTTGCTTACCTGTATACATTGTTGGATATAAATAAATAGTTAAAAAAAAATATATACAAAGCTTAGAAATTTGTACTTTTAAGTACAAAATACAAAGCTTAATTGTATTTTTTTCATAAAATGGGCTGAACATGGGCATATATGAAATTGTCTCTCAACGTAATTCTGTGAAGATTTTCGCACTACAGATCATATAGTTTTTATATTACAACTAAAAGGTGGCAAGCTTTTCTCAAAACACTCAAAATACGTATAACCCTAATAGAAAAATACATGTATATGAAAATAGAGGCCATTTTAAGATGCTATATGCAGAAAGCAGTGTAATGCGATTTATATTGGCTGCAGGATTTAATTTTTAAAGTGCGTACCCTGCTCACTTCTGCTCCACGGTGAGAAGTGTCCCTTTCTAGCGAGCTCCATTACTTTCAATAGTAGACATCTCGCCACTCGCAGGGAATGCCGTTTTTTAGGATAAATCCACCAGGGCAGCCCCTGCAAAGATGGGTGAGAAAAAAAACATGTCTGAAATTGCGAGGTTTTGATCATCAAGCCCTGAGTGATACAACAGACAAATAAATAAAAAGGAAAGCTATATTAAATACCAAATAGCTGTGGAAACCTTCAAAAACTGAGATGAAGTATCCCTGGTTCTGGCAAAGCATCTGGAATAGAGAGGATTAAACAAAATACGGTAAAGGTCTAAAAGTGATCTAAGTCATGGCTATACAAGGTGGTATAGAACACTTTCAAGGAGATAAGCCTTCTCCCAGATGAAGTAATAGTAACTGAAGCATTCCGCTTAAAACAATATTCATTCCTAGGATGTGAAATAAGTACGAACTCAGTTCAAGTAACTTCCATTATTGATATGGAAACTAGAGGATCCTCTCTGCCACAGCAGTAACCTTAACTGATACAAGTATCTCATTTGAGAGGGAAAAAAAAAACAAGTCCGAGAAGAAAGACGATTGCCCAAAATAAGAAGATAATAAATGGTAACCTTTCCTCCTGAGATAACCAACTCCTTGCGCTCTCCTCAAATCCCAGACTGCACCCTAACTCAAGTAACTGGTGTCGGAAAACATTGTCCAAAAAGATGAATTAAAAATGCCTCCTGAAAACTGTGTGTAAGAATAAACCATTGGAGAATAAACCATTAAGACAAAGATTGTTTTACAGAGGAGTCCAAAAGGATTACTTAGAAAACAGATTGTGATCCCCTGTACTAAGAAAATAGCACACCAAATTGATAAAGCGGATATAAAACATGCAAAGGGACATTATCAGATGGTGAAACAGTTCACCTGAAACTTCCATACATAGAAAAAATAATGGAAGAAAGAACAAGCTGTTTGAACTTGGATCTGCATTGATCCATAAGATAAAGTTGCATGGTACAGTCACAAATAAAAATCATAACTGAGGAGAAATAATTTTCAGAAAATTGACTCTTCTACCATGTGTGCGAAGAACAGAAAACTCTTGATAAAAATACAACTAAAGGGAAAATGGAGTCTGAACCAAAATAGATTCCATAAGTGGAACCAAAGAAATAAGCTGAGGTATTATAATATACAAAGTTCCCAGATCTTATGCAAAAAAAAGTCTGGGAGCTATACGAAGTTCCAAAGGAAGAACCACAATCAGAAAGAATTGAGGTATGAATATGAAAGGAAGCATCCTATCTATTGTGAACATAAATTAACCCCGATTAACAAGGATAAAATTGATCCAACATAATCCATCTTGAAAGTAGCAACCTGAAAAAGTTTTGAGATCCAAAAAAGGCTATAATGTTCCCTGTTTCGTAGAGACAAGAAAAAATTGTATTAAAATCCTAGATCTTATTCCAAAAACTGGAACCGGCACTATCACCTCCTAGGTTCCAAGTCAAGGACTGAGAGAAAAGAACTCCTGTAGTCTGTAAAGGATCTTTCCGAAAAGAAGCAATAAAAACCTTAATAAAAAAAAAAAGTTGGCCTTAAGCTACTGTAATCATACGTAACTATGATTAGAATCCAGAAATTCTGGACATATTGCGACTAGGCCTTTGAGAAAGGAATAACCTACTATGTATAAGAATAGAACCTGGATTGGAAGGCTTCAACATTGTTTGACCTTAATCCAAATAATACTAGACTTCCAAACAGCTGTGGGAATAACCTATAGTTTTTGAAAAAGGAGAAAAATAAATCCTTACCCAGAAATAAAGTCTGCAAAAAAGGCCATGTCTGCTGACCATGAAATGAGCTACAGGGCTCTTCTGGGTGGACTGCAAAGGTCATAACTTAGTATTATTATTGTATAATGACTGAAATTATGTTGCCAAATAAGGAATTTAGAAGATTAAACATTTTTTTTTTTTTAAATCTTCAACAGAAATTTCTGAAATCAAATCAGATATTCATAAAAGAGTGAATAGACTGCAATTACCTCCGTTATGTAAAAGCTGTTGAGAACCCACTTTTTGTAAAACAAGGTCCTTTCTATATATATTTAACCTTAGGGTCCCTGAATTGAACTATCCTCAAATGGAATAGAAATTCATATGGCTAAAGCGATAATTCACAAAAGCTCTACAATAGAAGCCATGCCAATAAAGGGAACATCTTTAAAAAAAAACTGAATAAGGTCCTGGCCTTAGTAGGACCTGAGGACATTCTCTAAAGCACTTCTTAAAAACATCTATAGTATTTTCCTCTTTATTTAGATAACAGGTAACATACAGCATAGAGTCCTTCATATGTATGCTACATCAGGAACACTGTAATAAGTCCATATAACTCCACGGGAGTGATCACAATGTTATCTATATGACACACATGAACTAGTACTGTTTGTGAAAAACTTTCAAAATGCTCTGAGCTAAGAGGCGGTTTTCAACGGTTTAGAAATCAGTTTGAGCCTACCTAGGTTTACCTTTTCAAAAATACCCCCAACAAAGCAAATTTGATAAAAGTAAATTGGAAAGTTGTTTAAAATTGCATGCCCTATCTGAAATATGAAAGTTTCATTTTGACTAGACTGTCCCTTTAAAAACTCCCTGTAACTGTCAATATATAACTGTTGATGTGATTTTCCTTTTTACAGTTATTCTCTACTGTTATACAGGTTACAGTTCATATCCCCAGCATGCTACCTGCCAGGCTTTCCTCATGCTGGCTGGCTGGATGGCAGCACATGTACACAGCCCACTAGCAGTACAAGACACTACAGCAGAGCTTTCCAAACTTTTCATGTTGGTGACACACTTTTTAGACCTACATCATTTCGCGACACAGTAATTCAGTTGTACTAGCAAAAGGAGGTTAAACTAACTTGTTTTAAGAGATACGGACACATACATAAATGATATAATAACGTAATGTATTTACAAGTAACAGTAAGTATGTGCAAGAATTTAAAAAAGTTTAACACTAATAGCTACTTACTATTTTTTAATGGGATGTATGAGGTTGATGGGATGAACACAGTTTCGGAATATTTGGTGTAATATTAGATAAAGACACTCGCATTTCATCATCAAGCATTTTTAAGCTTCTACTTCCTATCCATATATCAAGAGCAGGAGCAGCAATGCATTACTGGGAGCTAGTTGCAAAAAAATCCCACTGACTTCTGACTTCAGCTCAACGTTTAAGATGCCACCCTCAGAGCTCTGTGAGTCCGACTGACTACTGCCCATGCTACAAACACACTGCTGTCCCACTCACTGGCTACACTTGCAGTCACAAGCCAATTAAGGAGACTACACGTGCAGTCAGGAGCCAATGTGCCGCCAAATCCGCCAATGGTAATAGTTTCAGTTCCCACTGAGCTGTGCCAATTGGTTAAGATGATCTGTGAACCACTAGGTATCATTCACGTGTCAACCATGTGATATGCGTAGCAAGCAGGCGGAAAGTCAGAAACCAAAAAACAATTTAAAAAAAAAAAATTAAATTTAAAAAAATTTGTGCTGAAGCAGGGACACACCTACACACTGCTGCCGACACACTAGTGTGTCCCGACACACAGTTTGGAAAGCACTGCACTACAGCATCAACTGTCACATATTAAAGCTGACATAGGTACTAAACCAGTAGCAGCGGAATTGTAGAGCCTAAACCTTACCAGTAAGCTGCATATTGGCTTCTTACACATCAGTATTCATTCTTGATTATCATAAAACACCTACAGAAGACAAATCTGAGGAGTGTAAATATGTGAAACATTTCCTTTACTGGACTGATTTGTTCAAGAATCAGTAACCAGAAAAAGTAAACAGTAGAAAGATTCTCAGACAAAACCATGAAATGACTGAAGATTAGCTGTCTGAACTACAGCAATTTTTAGAGTGCAGAAGTCCTGAATTCTGGAGCCAAATCTGTAGAACTTCCTTGTACAATGGAACAAAGGGAGTACAGGTAGCCCTCAGTTTACGCCGGGGTTAGGTTCCAGAAGGAATGGTTGTAAATCGAAACCGTTGTAAATTGAAACCCAGTTTATAATGTAAGTCAATGGGAAGTGAGGGAGAAAGGTTCCAGGCCCCTCTCAAAATTGTCATAAGTAACACCGATTACATTTATTTTTAAAGCTTTGAAATGAAGACTTTAAATGCTAAACAACATTATAAACCTAATAAAATAATCACACAACACAGAATATATAATTAAACTAAGTTAAATGAGCAAAAACATTTGCTAAACAGCATTATAAACCTTATAAAATAATC
This sequence comes from Bombina bombina, assembly GCF_027579735.1. NCBI lineage: Eukaryota > Metazoa > Chordata > Amphibia > Anura > Bombinatoridae > Bombina > Bombina bombina. The sequence continues at coordinate 48,026,499 of NC_069501.1, forward strand.
ACACAACACAGACTTCACTTGCATTTTTCTGCAAACAGTTCTTTCTATGCATTCCAATCTGGACTGATTTATATACAGGAAGATCTTGTTCCTTTGAAATCTGCTCGACAGCTCAGATCTGGTTAAACTGATTAATTTCAGCTTGCTTGGCTTTGCTGCAAAACAAGCGGACAGCTCCACCTACTGGCTATTTTAATAAATGCACTGCTTCTCAATGCTTTTCAATAGCAGTCACATGACTGGAAAAAAAGGTTGTTATTCTGAAACGGTGTAAATTGAACCGTTGTAAAACGAGGGCCACCTGTACAGAACCCTGTAGAGAAAAAAATAGCAGTTACAAAGCATAAAAAGATCTTACAGAATTGCAAAGCTGAAGTTATAGACATATTTATAAGCTTGCAAATACACAGTTAAATAAATAAAATAAGTGAAGAGTGGATCTACTTTCTAAAAGGAACTGTGTGTGTATACAGTAAATAGGGGCAGTTATAGTGTGCTACATAATGTACAAAGAAAAAACACAAATAAATACAAGACCATCCAAGTAAATGTATTGTGCAATAGAATATACACAATAGTATATAAATAATGCTGCAATATTTGAGAGGAACTTTATAATAAAGACAGAAATATTGTAAAGGAGAAATATGATAATAAAAGCCCTCTGCCATTTAAAACTAATTGTAAATATATATAAAACCTAAAATGTACAATATAATTTACTATATAAATATGGCTCTTAAAAGTAGTTACTTACCTAACCCTTTTACTGCAGGTAGAGCCAAGAAAAAGACTCAAGTGTAAAATAAAAAAACAAACTGCGCAGTTCAAATTGTGGGAATATCACGGTAGGAAACCTACTTGCTGTGGAACAGCACTGTTCAACTGCCAAATAAAATCATTATAACTGATCAAAAAACAGAAGCGCTCTCACTGAATACAAGTGCACAAAACAGCGATACCGTAAGAGAAAAGACGCAGTGCGCTAACATATGTAGTAAAATAAATATGAATTGGGGCTGTTATGTTCGTTCAGAAAAACCGAAGTATGTAAACCATGTCTGGTGTGTGCTATCAAACTCCCAGAGCGTGCTACAAATCTAGGACGGTGGCTGCTTAGCACTGATAAAAATAAAACAGCCAATGCACGCTAAAGAAATATGTGAGTGTGCAAAGAAATAAAATCATAAACATCTAAAACAAAATAAAAATCTCCCATTTAAAACATATATCCTAGACCTAGACTAATATGATATGAAGTCTAGAAACTGGAGCACCTTATTTCTTTACCTTCCTCCTGAGGGGCAAAGATAAGACTGGGATACCAGTGGTGATAGGGATTAAAAGCTTGTGGAATGATGGGTATCTTTGCCTCCTTCTAGTGACCAAGAGTTGAATCCCAGGAGTAATGGCTTGTGGACTCTCAGCACCTTATGAAATATATATGTGTGTGTATATTGCTCTTTGCTTTGCATCATCTTTCAGTCAAGTTGGTTTTTGTTTTCCCCCAAAGCCAAAAATTGCAAACATCACCCACTATAAGGTGGTCATTGACTACCAAATGAACATTTGAATTATCTTCCATATCAAATAGGGACTGGCAGACATCTTGTTTAGAAATTGTAGGATGCTGTGGTTGATCTACACCAAATACATGCTTGCAGGATTACTTACTCTACACTAGTAAACAAGTGGTGGGCTAAGAAATAGCCTCTATCCATGTTTTGTCTGCAGAACTTTATAAACAAAAGTAAACTTGGGTATATTAGCCCATGAGGCAAACATTTCCATAGGATCTATGAGAATCATGCAAATAAATATTAATGGAAACGGTGAGAATCAATTGGTAAACTGGAATTTCTTTTTGAGGCTAAAACCCTCTATATGCATGTGGACTGGGGGTTTTACTAATATAGATCAAAACCTTGAGGATTAGGGCTTAAAGGGACATGAAACCTACATTTTTTTTCTTTCATGATTTAGAAAGAGCATACAATTTTAAACAACTTTCTAATTTACTTCTATTATCTATTTTGCTTAATTCTCTTGATATCCTTTGCTTAAAGCATATCTATATAGGCTCAGTAGCTGCACATAGATGCCTTGTTTGATTGGCTCACCCATGTGCATTGCTATTTATTCAGCAAATGATATCTAAAGAATAAAGCAAATTAGTTAATAGAAGGAACTTGGAACGTTGTTTAAAATTGTAGTCTATCTGAATCATGAAACATTTTGGGTTTAGTGTCCCTTTAAGGCCAAAATCTTCAATTTCTTCTTTTGAATTAACTATGTTTAGATGCTATGCAAAAAATGTCATCTGATTATAATAAATTAACTACTCTAAACAAATGTTTTTCCTTCTTTATCAATTGAGGATGGATGACTCTATGGTATTTTATATAACCAATAGCAGTCTAGTTGGCTGAATATATTTACTAGCAGATGCTGCTGCACCTTTAGTAGGGCTAATCAAATAGCAACTAGATTATAAGTAACCATGACTGGTTTCCTATAGTAACACCCTATCACCCTATTTCCCACTACTTGAAAGTTTGGTAAAAACATAAATTATGCTTACTTGATCATTTCATTTCCATCTGTGGGAGGAGAGTCCACTGCTTCATTTATTACTTGTGGGAATTAAGAACCTGGCCACCAGGAGGAGGCAACGACACCCCAGCCAAAGGCTTAAATACCTCCCCCACTCTCCTCATCCCCAGTCATTCTGCCAAGGGAACAAGGAACAGTAGGAGAAATATCAGGGTATGAATGGTGCCAGAAGATTAAAATTAAATTTAGGTCCGCCCACCGGAGAAACGGGCAGCGCAGTGGACTCTCCTCCCACAGATGGAAATGAAATTATCAGGTAAGCATAATTTACGTTTTCCATCTTAATGGGAGGAGAGTCTACTGCTTCATTTATTACTTGTGGTAACAAACACCCAAACTCTAGAGGACACTGAATAAAAAAAACAGGATGGCAAAAGGAGACGGGACCCTAAACTGAGGGAACCACAGCTTGCAGAACCTCTCCAAAAAGACATAACATTTTGCAAAAGTATGTAAAGAAGACCAAGTGGCCACCTTACAAATCTGCTCCATAGAGGCCTCATTCTTAAAGGCCCAAGAAGAGATCACAGCTCTAGTTGAATGAGCCTTAATCCTCTGAGGAGGCTTGTGTCCCGCTGTCTCATATGCCAGACGGATCATACTCCTCAACCAAAAGGATAGATAAGTGTCAGAGGCCCTCTGCGCTTTCCTGAATACACAACAAATAAGGACGAAGTCTGTCTGAACTCCTTCATGGCCTGAAGATAAAAACTTCAAGGCCCGAACCACGTCCAGATTATGAAGTAACCTCTCCTTTGAAGAAGAAGGGTTAGGACACAAAGAAGGAACTACTATTTCCTGATTGATGTTACAACTCAACACCACCTTGGGAAGGAAACCCAATCCAGTGCGAAGAACAGCCTTATCGGCATAAAACTAAATAGGGAGGCTCACATTGCAAGGCTGCCAACTCAGAGACTCTGCGTGCCAATGCAATAGCCAGTAGGAATAGGGCTTTCCATGAAAGGATCTTAATGTCAAGCGCATGCATAGGCTCAAACAGAACAGACCCCTCTGCAAAACCTTAAGAACCAAGTTTAAGCTCCAAGGAGGAGCCAAATTCCTAAAGACAGGTCTGATCCTAACCAGAGTCTGAACAAAGGACTGAATGTCAGGAAGCTCCGCAAGCTTCTTATGCAACAGTACACAGAAAAAGCTGAGATTTGTCCCCTTAGGGAGCTGGCGGCAAGACCCTTATCCAGACCGTCCTGGAGAAAGGCCAAATTCTGGGATACCCTGAGCTTGTGCCAGGGGAATCCTCTTTCCTCACACCAGGACACGTAGGTCCTCCACACCTTGTGGTAGATGTGTTGAGTGATCGGCTTCCTTGCCTGAACAAGAGTGTCAATCACTCTCTCTGAGAATCCTCTCTTGGCTAAGACTAGACGTTCAATCTCCACGCAGTCAGCCTCAGAGAATCGAGATTTTGATGTAGGAAAGGAACTTGAACCAGCAGATCCCTGCGACAAGGTAACCTCCACGGAGGAGATGACATCCCCACCAGATCCACAAACCACATCCTCAGAATAGCCGAAGCTTGCTCCTGCTTGATGCTGGCCACTACACGAGGTAGAAGAGTCAACGGTGGAAATATGTAAATAAGGTTGAAGTCCCAGGGCACCACCAAGGCATCTATCAGTTCCACCTCGGGATCCCTGGATCGCGACCCATATCTGAGTAGCTTGTAATTGAGTCTGGAGGCCCCCCATCTGTTGCAGATCTCTGTGAACACCTCGGGATGGAGAAACCATTCCCCTGGATGAAATGTGTCTGCTCAGAAAATCCGCTTCCCAGTTGTCCACACACGGAATGTGGATCGCTGATAGTGAGCAATTGTGAGTCTCTGCCCATTCCAGAATTCGAGATACTTCCCTAATGGCTAGGGAACTTCTCATACACCCCTGATGGTTTATGTAAGCCACCGAGGTTATGTTGTCCAACTGGAATCTGATGAATCAGGATGACCCCGGGGGGGTCCACCAAGATAGGGACTCCCTCACCGGTCTGACCAGAGATATCTTTTGGGACAGATCTGAATGATCACTGTTCCATTGTCTCAACATGCACAGCTGAAGAGGTCCGAGGTGGAACCTGGCGAATGGAATGTCGTCTATGCTTGATACCATGAGCCCGATCACCTCCATACACCTGGCTACAGATGTCCTGGAGGATGTCTGAAGAGCTAGACAGTTGGACGCTAGCTTGTAACTCTGATCTGTCAAGAATATCTTCATGACTGAAGAATTTATCATCATACCCAGGAATTCCACCCTGTTGCTGGGGACCAAGGAACTATTTCCTTATTTATCTTCCACCCATGGGATTGAAGGAGAAGAGCCCTCAAGTGATCCTCCGCAAGACTGTAGGACGGAGCCTGGACTAGGATATCGTCCAGATAAGGTGCCACAGCAATCCTTCTGGCTCTCACTACCGCGAGCAGAGCTCCCAGAACCTTTGTATAGACTTGGGGCAGTCGCCAGACCAAACAGAAGGGCCACAAACTGGAAATGGTGGTCCAGGAAGGCGAATCTTAGAAACCTGAAGTGATCCTGGTGGATTGGAACGTGAAGGCAAGCGTCCTTCAGGTGTATAGTCATGAATTGCCCCTCTTGAACCAGGGGCAAAGTTGACCTGATCGTCTCCATTTTGAACAATGGAACTGACAAAAACTTGTTTAGGGCCTTTAGGTCAAGAATTGGACGGTCGCTTCCGGGGCGGAGCTTATGGAACACGGCAGCGTGGACGCTGTTGGAGCTACCTGAGCCAATTTTCAAGCACCGCGGCGCCCATAGCCCTTGTTTGGCAGCCAACACCAAACTGGGCGTGTATACCAGCATCTGTAGCTGGCGGGCGCTGGAAGTCAGAGTCTAGGCGTTGGGCCGACATCGCCACGGCCACCTGCTTGGGGCAACAGGAGCCCAGGTAAACAGAAGGACCACTGCATCCAGGAGGGCACGGCCAGTAACCAGATCGCAAGGAGGGCCAAGTCAGGAGTACCGGAGCAGAGTACGAGGGCCGAAAGCGCAAGCTGCACAGGCCACTGGCAGCAAGAAATCAACAGCCCATAACAGCAACAGAGGAGGTGGCGACACCCGAACGCCCGCAGGAACACCCCCCTTAGTAACCGCAAGTATTCACTTTATTTGGATGCCATGTGTTTTGTCTATCTGTATGCTGGGTATAGCCATACTGTTAAGCGCCAATTGACTGAGGAGTAAAGAAGTCAAAAAAAAAAAGCAAGGCCAGAATCCACTATCTCTAATGTGTATAATAATAGTGGTAGCCTATGTTTACAGAGCGTGGCCCAGCTGGACATTACTATAAGGGGGGTGCGGGTCTGCCAAAGCCTCATGTAAAGATTCTCTAGAACAGGCAGCTGATGGATTAACACAGGTTCCGCTGTATGCGCTAAACGGCTCCTGGGAAGCAGAGAGAATAACAGTCCCTGTTAGGTGGTGAGCACAGAGCTGGGAAGTCTGCTCTATTTACAGGTGATACCCACCCAAAATACAGGGTCTATGTACAGGACAAATTCCTAAAACTCTTAAGGAACTTATAAAGATTAAAACAAGAGAATTTGGTATTGAAGGAAAAAGAAGGATCTCTCACAAAAGGAAGGAAAAGAGGGACTTTTGTGGGATATAATCTACTGTGCTGTGCTTATATCAGGGGGCGCAGCTCTCCCCTCTATCCGTGAAACATTACCTATCTGTGTGTGGTGTTTTGCTCTCTTTTCTAGGGAGTTCTGAGTTTGCTCCTACAGAAATATTGAAACACATAATTGTGATATAAATTTGGAGTATGCGTAGGATAGGTGCAGGTACAAATGTTTGAAGGCTATATCTATAATTGGTTGATCAAGTAAAAGAAAACGTCACTTGAGGAAGTCTTACTAAGGTTCTATAAAGTCTCACGAATATTGTCTAAATAGAGAAGCGATAAGTGCTAAATAGTATGTACTCTCTCTGTTTTGCTCTTTTTTTTTCCTTCTTTCCTCTTCTGAGAACTGTTAAATAAGCTGGAGTTCCTGAGAGCTCCTGAGATTAAGCTAAATTAAGTTAATATATCTACAGTGGGTTAAAGCGAGGTAGATTATATTAAGTGCTGAGATTATAAGTTAGATAAGGGTACAAGCGAGTAAAGGTCTGCAATCTGTGTAGCTGGTTAGCAGAGGCAAGATAAAGTGCTATAAAAGGTCACTTTCCTCGGATTAAAAAACCACACACACACGTGTTTTTGTAAAACTTAAAAAAAAACAAAAAAAAAAAACTTTTTGCACCCTTCTTTATATAAGAAGTCTACCTCTTGAACACTTCACTTTGCACTAGGATAATAGATTAGAATCACTTTTTTTTTTTTTTCACAAAGAATACAGTACAAGGTGTGCTGAACTTGTCCACAGACACACTCACGTCAGGAGTAAGGAATAGTATCCAGAGCGGATACCTTCTCACAGATATTAGTAACACTTTGTTTTTTTGTTTGTTATATATGGAAAAATTTATCAAAACTAGATCACCAGCCATGCCTCCCAAAACCAAAGATAAAAAAACATTAAGTAAAAGTAGTGAGCAGGTTGCAGAAATCAATCTAGACGAGTCACATTTGAATATGGCAGACTCACACTCACTTATGCAACAAATCTCAGACTTAATACTACCTCAATTCAATAATATAAAGCAAGAAATAGCGGTATTATCCACTGAAATTAGACAATATGCGAATAGATTAAATGAAGCAGAACTCAGGATCTCTAATGTTGAAGATCAGGTATACAATATAGAGCAAACACTATCTGTTCAGAATAAACAATTGATTGCTATGCAGAATAAAATAGAAGACCTAGAAGATAGAGCTCGAAGGAACAACATTAAGATAGTGGGGCTACCAGAGACAACCGAATTTAAAGACCTAATTACATTTGCATCCCAAATTTTACCACAACAGCTAGGTATACCTATGGATGAACTTCCAATTAAAATAGAGAGAGCTCACAGAATAGGTATTAAAAGAGCAGAGCAAGAGCATAGTAAAGGAAGGCCTATTATGATTAAAGTGCTAAACTTCCAGGATAAGGTCTCTCTACTAAGACAATACCGCAAATGTCAGGAATTCACAATATCTAATAACCGTATCTATCTTTTCCAAGACTTCTCAGTAGAGACTAGCAATAAAAGACGTGAGATGGCTCCTTATTGCACCAAGTTGATTGAAGCTAAATGGCCAGCGCGAATGATCTACCCAGCTAAAATACTTGTGGAAATCAATGGTGCAATGAGGACCCTTCTGACAACCACTGAAGCTAAAGAGTTCTGTCTAGAACAGGGCTTGTGATAGGGATTTGTTTCTAATGAATGATAGCTTTACCAGGGCAAGATGTTGACCAAGCAAAGTATATTTTGTGTTGTTGTTTTTTATTTCAAAGAATTGAATATAAGGTGGATTTTATGTTTTGATAATGTTCTGTGGATTTTATTGAAGGGAAGGTCGGGTGTGCTGGGGGAAGGGGGCGGCGAGTTAAGGGAGACAGGTAATGTAGGTTCCCTAACTATAAGATGTCGGGAGAAAATAACTTTATTTCTTGGAATGTAGGTGGCATCTCATCACCCATAAAAAAGAAGTTAATTTTAAAACAATTAGGTCAACTTAAGCCAAGTGTGGCAATGATACAAGAGACGCACCTAAACCCTTCTGAGGCTGAGAAATTAAAAAGTAAGTGGGTGGGACATGTAGTAGCTACACCATACTGTGGCAGGAGAAAAGGCGTAGCGATCCTATTTAACAAGAATTGTGAATATAAAATATTCGCCCAAGAGATAGATACACAGGCAAGATATATAATTATAGATACCCAAGTGAATAATCTAAATGTAGTTCTATGTAATGTATATGGTCCAAATAAGATTGATGAGGAGTTTTGGTGGGGGCTGAGCAAGAAGTTAATCAAATACATAGGGAAGAACATCATTATAGGGGGAGACTTTAATTTGACACCGGTACCTCTAGTAGACAGACTCAAGTGTAGCTCAAGCAGGAACATCAAAAAGGAAGGGAGTCTTGTGAAAAAATTTATGAAAGGGTTGAGGGTGCTGGATGTCTGGAGAGAGCAAAATCCCGATTCACGTGAGTTTACATGTGTATCAAAAACATTTAAGACCCTCTCAAGAATTGACCTCTTTTTAAGTTCTGAAAATATGATGGGGTTGAATATGAAAGCGGATATTAAGGATATATGCATCTCAGATCATGCGATTATAACCCTAGAAATCCAGAATGTAATAACAGCAGGGGGCGGCAGTGGTAGAATTAACTTCCCGAAATATTTAGAACACAATATACATTTTAAGAATTATATCTTGGGAAAATGGAAGGAATATAAATTTTTCAACAGTAGCTATAGTGGCAAATGGGAGATATATTGGGAAACAGCCAAAGCATATATCAGAGGGAGTGTAAAAGCATACCTGTGTAAATGGAAAAAGAAAAATAGGGAGCGAGAATGCCAACTTAATAACCAACTTAAGAATACCTATAGAGCCTATATAAGCAATGGTAACTCACAGACGTGGTTGAAGTATCAAAATAGTAAACAAGAAAAAGACATATTTATAAAACAAACGCTTATGCTACAAGAGGAAAAAGACAGAGCTAAATACAGAGGTATTTACGGAAGATCCGCTAAATACATAGCTAGATTAAGTAAAATGCAGAAACAAAGAAACTATATATCAACGATCAAAGTAGGGACAGAGAGGGCAAATACGACAAAGGAAGTGAAGCAGTTAATGTTCAAATATTTTGAAGAGCTATATACAAAGACTGCAGTGGACCCCCAGCAGAAAGCAGAGTTCTGGGAACATCTAGAAATTAGGAAACTGGAAGAGGTCGATAGAGAGGGGTTAAACTTACCAATAACAGAAGAAGAGGTAACACAGACTATTAGGCAACTGAAAAGCAACAAAGCGTCGGGACCCGACATGCTCCCGGCTGAATTTTACAAAATGCTAAACAGTGAAATTACACCTACGCTTACTAACCTCTTTAATAGTTATTTTCTTAAAAGGGAAATGCATTCTAAGTATTTTGCGACCTCTTCCATTACATTAATCTTAAAAAAAGGCAGAGCCCCAGAAGATCCAGGATCTTACAGACCGATATCACTGCTAAATAGTGACTATAAGATACTAACCACTATCATAGCAAACAGACTCAAAAAAATATTACATAAAATAATCCACATAGACCAGGTAGGTTTTATGACGGGGCGGAATCCAGCTAGAAATATCCGCAAAGTTCTTGTTACACTGGATCAATGTTATCAAGATGCGAAGCTAAACCCCAAAAAAGATCGCCCAGACCTAGCGGTGTTAGCAATAGATGCGGAAAAAGCATTTGATGCTATAACCTGGGATCACCTTTTCACAGTATTAGGGAAGTTTGGAGTACAAGGGAACAACGAGTCTTTTATAAAACTTATATATAGAGAGCCAACATCTAATTTAATCATTAACGGCGAAATTACTCCAGATATTGTGCTTAAAAAGGGCACAAGACAAGGTTGTCCCTTGTCCCCCATGCTATTCAACCTATCAATAGAGCCATTAGCTACTAGGCTCAGAAAAGAGCTAGAAGGTATCAAAATTCATCAGCAGAAGGTCGTGCTCTCACTTTTTGCAGATGATTTACTTCTGTTCCTCTCAAATACTTCAGATAGCATTAAACAACTTTTAGATATAATAAAGCAATTCAGTGCATTTTCAGGTTATAAAGTTAACGTTGATAAATCGGAGATTATGTGGCTTTATGGATCAAGCCAGAAATGTAAAGACTGCCCATTCAAGGTAGTGGAACAGATTAAATATTTAGGCTTAACTATTACTAGGAACCCGAAACAATGGTATGGCAAAAACATTTCACCATGTTTGGACAAATGTATAGCAGACTGTAAAAGATGGTGTAATTTACCTATTAGTATTACGGCTAGAGTCATGCTAATAAAAACAATAATTTTTCCTCGAATTTTGTATTTTCTGCAGAATCTACCCATTATATTAACTCAGAAAGATTGCAATAATTACAATAGGATGTGCAATAGGTTTATATGGGCAGGAGGTAAAGTAAGATGTGCAACAGAAACAATAACTCTTCCCCTCAAGGCTGGGGGACTGGCACTTCCAAATCTCCAAGCTTATAATATAGCCGCTCTATCAAAATATGCGATAGATTGGATTATTGAGGGAAATTATGTCTCCTATGGCCCGTTAGAAACAGAGATATGTGCTCCCTTTGCACTGAAAGCCCTCCTGCATTGCGAACCTAAAAATCTCCCAAAAAAAATTAGACAGCGGTTAACATTTAACAACATTATATTAGCCTGGCATAAATTGGGTAAAGGAATAGGAATAAACACCCACAAGTCAAGGTTTCTAACGATCTTAGGGAACCCGAAATTCCCAGTAGGATGCACCGAAAGCGGAGTTTTCCATAGATGGCGTAGGAAGGGCATTGCTAACCTGATACAAATTGAGGAGACCACAAAACACATAGTTAAAACATTTGACGAACTAAAAGATGACTTCCAGCTTAAGAATATAGATTTTTATGCATATTTGCAGGTTAGGCACTTCCATAATGAACTACAGGCTAAATATGGGAATGACTGGTCACTAGGAGAACTAGATAAAATTATCATAACATTTGCGCAAAAGAAATATGCGATCAGGCTGATCTATAATCTCCAAATGAAACATAAAACAGAAATCCATCTACAGTCACTGAGAGGTAAATGGAGGAAAGTACAGGTTATAGTGTCAAGGGAGGAGTTAACAGATAGTTTCAATACTGTCTTAAAAACAACTAAGGTCACCACTTGGAGAGAATCACATTTCAAAGTAATTAATCAACTATATGTTACACCTAGTAAAATGGCAAGATGGTATAAGAATTTAGATATGGCCTGCTATAAATGCGGTGCGAAAGAAGCTGACTTAGAACACTGTTTATTTGTCTGCCCAAAAATACGGCAGTTTTGGTATAAAGTACAATTTTGGCTAAATAAATGGCTAGACCAAAAAACCCAAATAAACAATAAAATGGTGCTTTTTCTGTACCAGGGTACAGAATGGCACGAAAATTCTAGTCTAGTCAATACGACAATTCTCCTAGGCAGATCATTAATCCTGGGCAACTGGAAAACCCCAAAAGCACCAAGCATCGCTCAGTTAGTAAAAGGGATGAAGAATCAGATGGTCTTGGAGCAATATGACATCTATCCAGATTCAAACAAAGATATAAAGAGGTTCTTTCATAAATGGTTAAGTATTATAGGAACTGGATCCGTGGGTGTCCAACTCCAAATTGTTAAACCTCTAATTAAGTCAAAAATAGTAAGATCCATGATTGCTAGGGGGGAATTGCCAGGGGCTTGGAGTACATTGTTATAAGAGGTGACACTCAACCTTAGTGAGGGTGCTCGCTATCTACCCCCCTCCCCCCGCACACCAGAAAATAAATTAATGGACCAGAGATTGATTGAATTGTTGTACGCAGATCGGAATCCACAATTGTGTTCAGCTGGGTTTTTGTTATGCTTCTGATATGATGATTTATTTCTTTTTTTTTTTTTCTTTTTTTTCTTTCTTCTCTCTTTTTTTTTTGTTTAATTGTTTGTACCCTCTGAGGTTATATATGTAACAAAGGGGGATGCTAGAAAATTGTGTAAAACGTTGGTTTGATGTGGGGGGCCAGAAAAAGATTATGTTAATATAAGATGTACTATATTTATGTTGATGAATACGATTGGCTCTGCATATATAAAGCCATATGTATGTGTACAATAACCCATAAAACAATAATAAAAAATTTTTTTTTTAAAAAGAATTTGACAAAACGTGCCCTCCTTCTTTGGGACCACGAAAAGGTTTGAATAATACCCCAGACCTCTTTCTGCCGGAGGGACTGGGACGATTACTCCGAGAGATGAGAGATCCCTCACACACCCCAGGAAGGTGTCTCTCTTCTCTGGTCTTGAAGACATGTTTGACAGGAGAAACCTGCCTCTGGGCGGATATGACTTGAATCCTATCCTGTAACCCTGGGCTACGACCTCCAGAACCCAAGGGTCTATAACGTCTCTTCTACAGGCCTCCACAAAAGAGATAGTCTGCTCCCTACCTGATCAGAGGACGGAATTGGGGGCCGCCCCTTCATGACGACTTTGACGGCTTCTTGTTCTGCTTGGACTTGTTCCAAGAGTTAGCTGGCTTCCAAGATCCCTTGGACTGCTCAGACTCTGCGGCAGCCTGCTGACGCTGAGACTTGTCAGCATGAAAGGGACGAAAAGTAGACCCCTTAGGTTTAGTCTTCTTATCCTGAGGCAAGAAGGCACCCTTGACCGTAGATATGATGGAATCTAGGCCCGGGCAAAACAAAACTTTCCCCTTGAACGGGAGGGAAAGCAAACAAGTCATGTCAGCAGACTACGACTTTAACCATAAAATCCTGCGGGCTAAAACAGAAAAACCTGATGTCTTAGCATTCAGGCGAATGATCTGCATGTTAGCATCACAAATTAACGAATGCGCTACCCTTAAGGCCTTAAATCTTTCCTGAATCTCTTTGAGGGGAGTCTCCACCTCGACCATCACTGACAGATCATCACACCAGTAGGTAGCCGCACCCGCCGCCGCCGGTTGAAAAACAAACCCCATGAGTTGGAACATCTTCCGCAACATGGACTCCATCTTTTTATCCATGGGTTCCTTGAAAGAAGAGCTATCCTCAAGCGGAATAGTTGTTCGCTTAGCGAGCATGGAGATAGCACCATCCACCTTAGGGATGGTTCCCCACAGCTCAAGCTGCGAGTCTGGAACAGGGAATAGCTTTTTAAAAGAAGAGGAGGGGGAAAAGGACAAGGCAAATTTCTCCCATTTATTCTCAATAATATTAGCCATCTTGATGGGAACCGGGAAGGCCTGAGGCACTACCCTGTCCTCGTACACGCTATCAAGTTTAGGGATCGAAGGTTCCTCCGGTAGTTTCGGTTCCGGAACCTCCAACGTAGCAAGCACCTCTTTCAGCTGGAAGCGCAAATGCTCAATTTTAAACATCAAATCTGGATCCTCTGCGGATGGAGGCCTAGAAGTAGCCGATTCCGACCCAGAAGTGACATCCTCCGATAAGTCGGAATTGTCCTCAGCGGATAATCTGAGACATACAGCGGAGTCGAAGACCCCTGAGACGGATAGCAGTGCCGTACCTTCTGCTTGCGCTTAGTAGGGCGAGGCATCGCATTAATAGCAGCAGAAACCGCCGTCTGTAACTGATCAGCGAAGTCAGGCAGCCAAAGGGACCCTCCCGTGGGAGGATTAGTAGTGCCCTGGGGAACTGCTTCTGTAATCGGAGATGAGTGCAGGAAACGCACCTCACAGGGCGGAGAACCCTCAGGAGGTGGACGGCTCAGTCGTACTAAATATTCTATTCTTTTTTGATATAGCAATATTGTCAAAGCATGTGGAACAGAGTTGAGTAGGCAGTTCAAGTGGAACCTCCTCATAATATACAAAGATAATGGGTTTAGATAAAGTGGGAGTATTCTCTAACATATCAGAGTCCTCCATAGCTTGCGCCTTTATTACGGACTTTATAAAAAGTTAAATTGCACCTTTATATCCCAATGGCCGGGGCACTCACCACCTCCTATGACCCGGACTACAAGAAACAGCTTTGATTCCTCCGAAAGCAGGTTGAGAAAGAGTAAGTTACAGAGGCTACATCAGGTCACATGGAGTGCCATGCAGGACCGTCCCTGCACATGAGAGAACGCGTCAAAAAAGCCCGCCTCAATCTCTCGCTAAGAGAACTGACTGTTCCACACTGACAGAGCCTCATCTCGCACAAATGCAGTATAAAACAAAAACAATATTATGCACAATAAAATGCCCACTGTTCAATAACCTCCTTCCGAGGGTATTACCCGAGATTCTATAAAGATAAAGGAGCCACGCTGTGACCCTGTCTTCTTACGTTATCATATATATATATATATATATATAGTGGATATAAAGTCTACACACCCCTGTTAAAATGTTAGGTTTCTGTGACGTAAAAAAATTAAGACAAAGATAAATAATTTCAGAACTTTTTCCACATTTAATGTGACCTATAAACTACACAACTCAATTGAAAAACAAACTGAAATATTTAAGGTGGAGGGAAGTAAACAAAAAAAAACTAAAATAATGTGGTTGCATAAGTGTGCACACCCTCTTATAACTTGGGATGTAGCTGTGTTCAGAATTAAGCGGTTACATTCAAAACCATGTTAACTAAGAGTCATCACACACCTGACATAATTTTAAGTGCCTCTTATTAACCCAAAATAAAGTTCAGCTGTTCTAGTAGGTCTTTCCTGACATTTTCTTAGTCGCATCCTACACAAAAGCCATGGTCCGCAGAGAGCTTCCAAAGCATCAGAGAGATCTCATTGTTAAAAGGTATCAGTCAGGAGAAGGGTACAAAAGAATTTTCAAGGCATTAGATATACCATGGAACACAGTGAAGACAGTTATCATCAAGTGGAGAACATATGGCACAACAATGACATTACCAAGAACAGGATGTCCCTCCAAAATGTATGAAAAGACGAGAAGAAAACTGGTCTGGGAGGCTACCAAGAAACCTACAGCAACATTAAAGGAGCTGCAGGAATATCTGGCAAGTACTGGCTGTGTGGTACATGTGACAACAATCTCCCGTATTCTTCATATGTTTGGGCTTTGGGGTAGACAGCAAAACTGAAGCCTTTTCTTATGAAGAAAACATCCAAGCCCAGCTAAATTTAGCAAAAACACATCTGAAGTGTCCCAAAAGCATGTGAGAAAAGGTGTTATGGTCTGATGAAACCAAGGTTGAACTTTTGGCAATAATTCCAAGAGATATGTTTGGCGCAAAAACAACACTGCATATCACCAAAAGAACACCATACCCACAGTGAAACATAGTGATGGCAGCATCATGCTTTGAGGCTGTTTTTCTTCAGCTGGAACTGGGGCCTTATTCAAGGTAGAGGGAATTATGAACAGTTCCAAATACCAGTCAATATTGGCACAAAACTTTCAGGCTTCTGCTAGAAAGCTGACCATGAAGAGGAACTTCATCTTTCAGCTTGACAATGACCCAAAGCATACATCCAAATAAACAAAGGAATGGCTTCACCAGAAGAAGATTAAAGTTTTGGAATGGCCCAGCCAGAGCCCAGACCTGAATCCAATCAAAAATCTGTGGGGTGATATGAAGAGGGCTGTGCACAGGAGATGCCCTCACAATCTGACAGATTTGGAGTGTTTTTGCAAAGAAGAGTGGGCAAATCTTGCCAAGTCAAGATGTGCCATGCTGATAGACTCATACCCCAAAAGACTGAGTGCTGTAATAAAATCAAAAGTTGTTTCAACAAATTATTAGTGTGTGCACACTTATGCAACCATATTTTATTTTTACTTCCCTTCACCTAAAAGATTGCAGTTTGTTTTTCAATTGAGTTTATAGGTCACATTAAAGGTGGAAAAAGTTCTGAAATGATTTATCTTTGTCTAATTTTTTTACATCACAGAAACCTGCCATTTTAACAGGGGTGTGTAGACTTTTTATATCCACTGTATGTATATATATATATATATATAAAACAATCATACCAGAATCAACGCCGTGGAACAGGAACACGGCCTTTCAAGTGCGACAGGGTAGTAGCATCACTCCTGACATGGACTTGAGAGCATAAAAGCAGGCAGCGAAACTTGTCAACGCTGATTGCTAATGGAGCTGTTAATTTGAGTCAGGATGGGTTCGCAGAAAGACTCTCCCTGCATCTCCGGACCCTAACATTTATCCATGCTCTCACTGAGAGGCTGACAGGATTACTTAAAACTCCAGTCCCATTTCGAAGAGTACTACCCTCCATAAGAGATTACTCCAAATCTTTCGACACTTCTCTGCCAACCTCCTGTGACGAAAGGCAAAGAATGACTGGGGGAGGTATTTAAGCCTTTGGCTGGAGTGTCTTTGCCTCCTTCTGGTGGCCAGGTTCTTAATTCCCACAAGTAATGAATGAAGCAGTGGACTCTCCTCCCATTAAGATGGAAGTTATCCACAATGTTAAGATGTAGTTTGCTATGTGTTGCCAGTATTAGAAAATAAATTTGGATAGGTCACATTCTTCATTTGACCCAGCAAATTGTGTAAAATAAGCCAGTATTTCTAGATGTATTATAGACTGTACAGCCTTATTTTATAATCATAATAAATTAATATACTCCATTAACACAAAATTACTTCTAAATATGTTAGAATTGAGTTTTTCCTTTGTCAATTTACATTATATGATTTATTTTCGGCAGATTAATGGGCAGATTCAATGGCCTTTTGGTTCTTTTCTGCTGTCATAACAGTCTGTTTTGAAGCATTTTAATTGTGTAAATTTAATGTCAAAAGGTCTAAAACCAAACCCCATGAGCCATATTCTTTTTATTTGTGTCTAGAAAAACAAAATGTGCTTGCCAGTTATTCAATGTGCTGGGCAGGGAGATTAGTGTATGGGTAGCAATAACTAAACATGCTGTCTGGAGAACTTAAAAAAAAAAAAAAAAATGGTGGCTGAAAGGGAGAGGTCAGCTACCCACATAAAAACTTCAGGCATTGAGTTTATGTCAACCACACTGCCAGAAAAGGGTCCAGTCTTTGTTTACATGAAATGCTAGGAAGCACCAAAATACATCTATTTTCCAACAAATGTTTGTTTCATACCACTGACCCGAGGAAACATTTAATTGAAATCCCTTTGCAAACAAATGCAACCATTAAAGGATCAAAAAAACATCAAATCACAAATTATGGAAAATGACAATGTGTTATGGTACATGGAACACAGTTATGCTTTTTACATCTCAGGTAATACAAATGTTCTATATTAAAACCCTTTTGGTATCAAGCATTTGTTCAGAGATGATTTATCTTTCTTAGGGTATATATTATAAACAACCTATTTAAGAGGCAGGTAGACAAGACGTTAACACAGCAAATACTTCTATTTAAAAAAGGATGTTTACTTATACATAGTAAATACATAAACTCACTGCACATGGTTTGCATGCTTTTCCTGTAGTTTATCTCAGCAGGGTCTAGAGTTCATCTCACCATACTGGAGTATGCTGCCATTTTTACAAGTCTAAGTGGCAGCACCATACAAGCATTATAGAAACTATTCTGGAGACCATGTAAATACATAGGTGTTGTATGACTCGCAAACCACTGGTAATTCGACAGTTGTAAATATTTTTGAATCTGGAGTTAATGTATTTTAAATTTCAGAACTAGTAAAATTAACTAGACAGCCACACATCAGATTCAACGGGGAAGATAATGTTCCTAATAAAATAACATTTTGTTTTCATGCAGGTTTATTTGTTTCATTGTGCACCTAGCTTAGCCCAGAGGGATTTTCCTATCAACCAGTAACCGTACAGTTTCTAAGGGTTTTAACCAGTTGCCTAGGGAAAAAAAAGTTATGTGTAGTGTGATAGGAGCGCCTAAAGGTGGATTCCTGCTGCTAAAAAAGTTCTTCCCTCAAAGAGAACTAAATGGTGGATAAGAAGAAAAAATGGGGTTTATTTAGCAGCGCTAAAAAAAGCTAGGAAATGATGATACCAATCTAATTTATGTTTTATACAATCTAGTTTATTTAAAAATTCTTATAACACATAAAAACAGCAGCAAATGCTTTTCCTAATTAATAAAGGGACGTCTCCCTTATACAACACTTATAAAAACAGACTAGAACCATATAATCCTAGAATTCCAGGTATAAAGGAATTAATTCTATAGATAACATATGGCAAGCAACAAATTTCTAAGATAAATGGTGAATTGAATATTTAAAAGGCACAAATGTATCAATCCTAACAGCTTTACAGTTCTTCAGTAACAAATACAGTTATAAAGTTACACAGTTACTTTCCTTGGACATATAATTGGCTCAGGTGTGCTGGATAGTTAAAAAGGCAAAAAACAGCCGTTATTCTGATTTAGGTGCCAAAGCAATCGTGGTTAATGGAAATGGTTAATTTAACAGATGAATACCTTGATGTCTTTAAAGTTCAGTTTGCGTGTTTTAAAAAACGTAGTGCAAATTGGTGTAGAGGTACCATAATCTGTCCTGGTTGCAACCGCTGATATTCTTCACTGTGAGGGATTCACAGACTGTTTGTTCCTGGTGCTTCTGATAAGTCACCTGACCTTCTCTTTGATTCAGAGGTCAGGGGTGATGATCCGTTCTGGTGATGTAGTTATCTTTTTTTGTTTTCCTTTCTTCTTATAGCCCAAATATTGTTTTCATCTGGGTTCCCTCAGACTTCTTAAGGTTTGAAGAAATCTTTGGTCAGTGTTTAGCAGTAACACCGTATTCCCTGAAGTTACCAGGAACAAACAGTCTGTGAATCCCTCACAGTGAAGAATATCAGCGGTTGCAACCAGGACAGATTAAGGTACCTCTACACTAATTTGCACTACGTTTTTTAAAACACGCAAACTGAACTTTAAAGACATCAAGGTATTCATCTGTTAAATTAACCATTTCCATTAACCACGATTGCTTTGGCACCTAAATCAGAATAACGGCTGTTTTTTGCCTTTTTAACTATCCAGCACACCTGAGCCAATTATATGTCCAAGTAACTGTGTAACTTTATAACGGTATTTGTTACTGAAGAACTGTAAAGCTGTTAGGATTGATACATTTGTGCCTTTTAAATATTCAATTCACCATTTATCTTAGAAATTTGTTGCTTGCCATATGTTATCTATAGAATTAATTCCTTTATACCTGGAATTCTAGGATTATATGGTTCTAGTCTGTTTTTATAAGTGTTGTATAAGGGAGACGTCCCTTTATTAATTAGGAAAAGCATTTGCTGTTGTTTTTAAGTGTTATAAGAATTTTTAAATAAACTAGATTGTATAAAACATAAATTAGATTGGTATCATCATTTCCTAGCTTTTTTTAGCGCTGCTAAATAAACCCCATTTTTTCTTCTTAAAAAAAAACGTTAAACATGTTTAAACTATTTTTTCATAGGCAAAAGAAAAAAGTGAAATTCCTGTTAAAGGGGCATTGCACTGTGAACTTTGTTTCCCCTTAATGTGTTGCAAAACTGACTTGCTATACCCACTGCAGAGTACTAAATGTATGGAAAATTGCATGGTTAGGTTTAGATTAAATGGACTGAGCCTAAAGAAAAAGCAGACCTTATTTTATCTCTGTGTATACATAAATGACAACACTTAGGGGTACTGAAATCTTCATTATATTATAGGTAGTTTTATATCAGCAAAGCCCGGCATTTCATCTACAAAAATGAGCAATTTTCAATATATTTAATACTTTGCAGCTGGTAGGTATAACACGTGATTGGCAGCACAAGGAAAAAAAACCAAAAACCTACAGTACAGTGTCCCTTTCAGCATTCTACAAATAAACCGTCATAATGCAAGCTCCAGATCAGTATGAGATCCAAATTCAGATATAAATATCTGAAACAATTGACAGTGCAAGTGCCCCTATATTTATCTGCCTTCTTTATAAGGAAATTTTATCTAGAGCTAGAAAATGACAAAATAAAAAAACACCCTTTTATGTGCATACCCCAATGAAAATAAACCTTTATGGTGCATTTCAAAAGAATGGTCTAGTTACAGTAGGAACTTTATGTTTAGCAAACCAATAGCAAAGTCATGTCGCCATTTAATAAAAATGCAATGTTTGAAAGAGAATGCTAAAAAGAAATTAGATTTTATTTAGAGAGTATTCCAGACTGATAGAAGCCACTCACTTTCCCAAACAGAAAAAAAGTTGAAAAGCCGTAAGAAATCCGTGTACCCCCTGCCAGTATAATCTCCACAAATATCGGAAAAAAAACCTTTTCATAGTTCAAACAACCAAAATGTGTGACAGATTGTACTGCTCTTGGAAGAAGCATTCATCATCGTTTCTCTTTTTTGTTTAAACGAAGGAAGAAGAGATATTAGAAGTGCGGTAGGAGGAAAACAACTGGTCTCTTTCCAATATTTGGCGAAAGCAAGTGCAAGAAAAAAAAAAAAAAAAAGTGTTCGTAGATTTTTTTTTCTTCAATTTTCATTCTTTCGCACATCTACATTCTGCACAGGAGACAAGACTTTCAGGTTTTTCTGCAGAACGTGGGCATCAGCTGGTTCTATTCTCTTGTAATAATTCTTCTTTGTTTCGATGATCTCGAAGCCAAACTTTCTGTAGAAGTCTATGGCTGATTCATTACTGATCTGGACATGCCTTGAATAACAAAATGAAAAAAAATTTAAAAAATTATATATGTAGCTATGCACCTATTTACCAAAGTGCTACAATTTGCTACATTTATATAAAATAAAGAAAAATTAGGGTGAGATTTAGCGTGGTAATTTAAACAAAAAAACAACAACAACAACTCTGCACATGTTTAAGGCTCATAAATTGTATAATAGCGATCTGTCAGACCCTTTAATAAGTGAGCACAAATCACTTACCCCCACAAGACAAACAACTAATTTAAATGTATTTAATTCTAAAATATAAATTACACACACACACATATACACACACAATCATACACACAGATTATATATATATATATATATATATATATATATATATATATATATATATATATATATATATATAATTTACCATCTAAGCTATTGCTTGACCTTTTACATTTTTGTAAAAGGGTTAAAATAAACAGATACATTATGCAGAGGTTGTAAAGTAACTTACAGATAAATGTTGTCAAAGGAGCCATCTTTTTCACAAATGTTTAATACATGGTTCAACATTTTTGTTCCTGAAAAGGGGAAAAAAAAAAAAAAAGGGTTAAAGGACCAGTAAATAAAGTAGATTTAGATAATCAACAAATGCATGATAAAAAGACAATGCAATAGCACTTAGTCTGAACTACAAAGGAGTAGTAGATTTTTTTTCCTGACTATTTCCACTCCCCCTGTATCATGTGACAGCCATCAGCCAATCACAAATGCATATACGTACATTCTGTGAATTCTTGCACATGCTCAGGAGGAGCTGGTGACTCAAGTGTAAATCTAAAAACACTGTACATTTTGTTAATGGTAGTAAATTGTAAAGTTGTTTAAAATTGCTGCTCTAAATCATGAAAGTTTGGTTTTGACTTGAGTGTCCCTTTAATTTCTAATTTTATTTATCAGAATTAAAAGAAAAAAAAAAACTGCTATTAACTAAACTTAACTATATAAGCATGTTGTTTAAAGGCAGAGTAAAGCCAACATTACATTTTATTGATTCAGATGGAGCATGCAATTTAAAACATTGTATTTTACTTCTATTATCAAATGTGCTTTGTTCTCTTGGTATCCCTTGGTGAAAAGAAACTTGGGTACGCTCATTAGAATTCAGGAGTGTGCATATTGTGTATCTCACATTCTACCGCAGCAGTGTTTGCATCAATGTAGAACAAAACACTGCTGCAGGTGCACAAGCCTAACCTTGCTACCTTATAAACAGCCATAGCTCGATCACTGTTTAACCTCACTGATATTGGGCCCTAACCGATTGATAAGAGCTTTTTAAGAGTGTAATTACAACAATGCAAATTTTATTAACAAAATGACAGCAGCAAGTTGTGGCAACTCCAGTAAGTGGAGAAAAAAACGTATTGCAGTAAAGTCGTAGTGGACCTCGCTTTGTGTACAGTTAAGCTGAACAGGCCTTCCCCAAACTGTTGCCACAAAGCTTGAAGCGCCCAAAAGTCTAAAATGTCTATGTATCAAGTAGCACTAAGATGACCCTTCACTGGAACTAAGGGGCCTAGCCCAAGCCCTGTAACCAGCCCCAGACCATTATACCTCATCCTGCACCAAACTTTACAATAGGCACTATGTATTCCAGTAGGTAGCATATCCTGGCATTCACAGCATCTAATCAGCGGTGATCATGCGACTGTTTTTTCCATTAGACTGCCAGATAGTGAAGAATGATTCATCACTCCAGAGAACACATTCCCACTGCTCTGGAGTCCAGTGACAGCATGCTTTACACCACTCCAGCTTGTGCATGTTGATATGAGGTCTGTGTACAGCTGCTAATACATGGAAACCCATTTCCTAAAGTTCCAGACACAGTTTTCTGCAGTTTGGAACGCTGTAGTAAATGATGAAACAGATGAGAAATTTTTACACACACTTTAGCACTTGCCAGCCCTGGAGCCCTGCTCTGAGTTTGGTCTAGCATTTCATGGCTGGGCTGCTGTTGCTCCTAGACGCTTCAAACTCTTGAAGGGCAGAACTTTCACAAACTGACTTGTGGCAAAAGTTATCTTATGCGCTTATTTAAAGTCACTGAGCTCTTCAGTACGACCTATTTTACTGCCATTTGTCTATGGAGATTTCATAGCTATGTACTGGATTGTATGCACCTGCTTGCAATGGGCGTGACTGAAACACCTCAACAAGTAGGGGTGTCCACATGCTTTTGGCCATATAGTGTATTCAGAAAGTTTTCACATTTTACCGGTATGTTAACATAATAAAAAAATACACAAAAGTCCTGTAATTGAAACAGTATTTTGTGCCCTCACAACATTACAGAATACAACATTCTTTCCACAATACAGTTTATGTCTGGACGATGACAGATTTATTTAGGACTGAATACTGCCTAAAGGGAATCAAGTAATTGGTTTATTTGTTGATCTAAAGAAGGCATTTTAAAAAGTATATTTAACTAATGTTCCAGTATATTTAAACTAATGTTCCAGTATGGAGAAAATAAAATAAATAAATATGCATGCATCACTGTCCTCCAATAAGGCAGGGTAAAGTATGTATACAAGCACTCCATGTAAGCTTCAAAACCAAAACCGCTTTGACACTTTTTCCCCCCCAAGGGGAAAAAAAAGGCTACATTTTTCAAGCATGATAAAAGGGGAAGGTTGCTCTTCTGTGCTTTAACAAACTGCCATACTCACGGTTATGAACATACCAAGAGTGGGCACACACCTCATTTCTGATCCCTTTGTGCTTTTAAATCTGCCACAAGGTGCATCTAAATGAGAATCCTCAGCTAGTGTTATCGTTTGTAATGTGCACTGTTGAGATTGTCTATACAGAAGTAAATATTTTTGTTTTCATTAAACTTTTTTGAAGACCATTTACAAGCCGTGCGACCGTGGGTATGTGGGAATGTTCCATGCCGTTCTAACAGCACTGAGTCAAACTTTCATGATTCAGACTGAGGGAGAAAACAAAAAACACTTTTCCCGTTCACCAAATGTACCTGTTACTGTGTCTCATGAAAAGGAATACACTTAAGAGAATTGCACACTCCATCTTAAAAGGGACAGTCCAGTCGAAATTAAACTTTCATGATTCAGACAGGACATGCAATTTTAAATAACCTTTTGCTTTGTTCTCTTGGTACTCTGTTGAAAGCTAAACCTAGGTAGACTCATATGCATTTGACAGTTTTCAGACAGTGCTAGGTCATTTGTGTCATATAGATAATATTGTGCTCACTCCCATGGAGTTATTTATGTGTCAGCACTGATTGGCTAAAATGCAATTATGTCAAATAATTGGGATAAGGGGGCAGTCTGCAAAGTCTTAGAAACAAGGTAATTACAGATGTTTAAAATATTAATATAACAGTGTTGGTTATGCAAAACTGGGGATGGGTAATAAAAGGGATTATTTAAGTAGACTGTCCCTTTAATTATGAAAGTCTCACTTGCATATCCTTTTAACTAAACAAAAACACAGAATTGTATTGGTTAGAGAGTCATACCTATTCCTAGCCTCCGGTATGGAGCCAGACACCCAAGGGTCATAATATACAGCCTTTTCTGATTCTGTGAGTGATCAACTCGACAGCACACGGCACCAACTGCAATATCATTGAAATATGCTGAGGAAACATAAGAAAAATCAATTATTTTAGGAAACAGAGAAAAAGAAAACTTCTCACAATGCCCTCACCCTCAGCTTACACCACATGCAGCCAAACAAATATGTTTCCATACCCAACAAAGCAATTGATGTGTAACCTTACTCAGGTGGCAGCAGAAGTTGAGGCCAAGGGCCTGATTCTTAAAAAATTACCAGCATGGAGAGTAATAATCAGCTTATTTTATTGGGCATTACACTGAAATGCAAATGTCTCCTTTCACATAAAGAACTGCTCCTAATGAGATACAGTTCTCAAGGTAAAGATTTGTAGACCTTGTAGTAGTGATGAGGCTTCTACTCTCCAGACCAGAGCTTTAGAGAATCATGTCCTATGTATTAAAGGGATACTAAACCCACATTTTTTCTTTCTTTCATGATTCAGATAGACAGAGCAAGCAAATTTAAGCAACGTTCTAATTTACTCCTATTATCAATTTGTTCTCTTGCTGTCATTATTTGAAAAGCAAGAATGTAAGATAAGGAGCCAGACCATTTTTGGTTCAGCACCTGGGTTGTGCTTGCTGCTTGATGGCTAAATGTAGCCACCAATCAGCAAGCAATCTTAAATTCTGACCCACCAATCACATTAAGAGAGACAACTTGTGACATCACACTTTGTAACATCTGATGCAAAATATATTTAAAAAGCTAGCTAAAAAAAGGTTCATATTACAAACGTATAGGGTGCAGTGGACTACTTAAAACAATTTACACAAACAGCTTACAACAGTTTAAAAAACACTGTACACAACAACTTTCCAATTATTGCTATTATCTAATTTCCTTCATTCTCTTGGTATCCTTTGTTGAAACACATTTTTCCGGAGCAGCAATTGGGCACATATTCCTCTTATCCTTGGCTTAGCTGATATTTTCAGCTAACTCCCAGTAGTGTATTTCTGCATATTCAACAAAGCATACCAAGAAAATGTAGCAAGTATGATCATAGAAATACATTGGAAAGTTGTTTAAAACTGTATGCTCTGTGAATCATGAAAGACAATGCTGGGGTTTTATGTCCCTTTAAGGGCCAGTCTGTTGGTAATTACTATAAGGGTGATTTACATATCTTTGCCCGTAAAACTCAGCACCATTGTTGTTTCAAATTTAAAGGGACACTGAACCCAAGTTTTTTCTTTCGTGATTCAGATAGAGCATGAAATTTTAAGCAACTTTCTAATTTACGCCTATTTAAAATTTTCTTTATTCTCTTGGTATCTTTATTTGAAATGCAAAAATGTAAGTTTAGATGCCGGTCCATTTTTGGTGAACAACCTGGGTTGTCCTTGATGATTGGTGGATAAATTCATCCACCAATAAAAAAGTGCTGTCCAGAGGTCTGAACTAAGAAAAAAGCTTAGATGTCTTCTTTTCCAAATAAACATAGCAAGAGAACGAAGACAAATTGATAATAGGAGTAAAATAGAAAGTTGCTGCTCTATGTGAATCACAAAAGAAATAATTTGGGTTCAGTGTCCCTTTAACCCCTAAATTCCAGACTGCATAACACACAGCTGCATTTAACTCTGACTGCACTAGGGCTGGTTCAATTACACTAAACACTAGCTCTGTCAATGCCACGCAGAACTGATCTAGTGTAACAGGTGTAAAACATGCTGTGATCTCAGCCTCTCTTTGCAAGAGGTGTTTTTGAAGAGCTATTAGCTAAAATAAGAACAGGGTCAATTTAGGGAATTGTCAAAAAATCATCTTCATTTCATAAGAGGATATCTATTAAAACAAGGTCATTCACTGTATTGTTTCTGCTGAACGTGCACATTTAGACAACTTTTTTACATTAGAATAGCGTTTCCCCTATGGCTTTTTATACAAGTGAAACTCTCGTGCAAAAGTTCTTTCATTTCACTAATGCAACTTAAAAGGTGAAACTAATATATGAGAGAGACTCATTACATGCAAAGCAAGAGAGTTCAAGCCATGATTTGTCATAATTGTGATGATTATGGTTTACAGCTCATGAAAACCCCAATCCACAATCTCAGAAAATTAGAATATTGTGAATAGGTGCAATATTCTAGGCTCAAAGTGTCCCACTCTAATCAGCTAATTAAGCCATAACACCTGCAAAGGGTTCCTGAGCCTTTAAATGGTCTCTCAGTCTGGTTCAGTAGGAATCACAATCATGGGAAAGACTGCTGACCTGACAGTTGTGCAGAAAACCATCACTGACACCCTCCATAAGGAGGGAAAGCCTCAAAAGGTAATTGCAAAATAAGTTGGATGTTCCCAAAGTGTTGTATCAAAGCACATTAATAGAAAGTTATGTGGAAGGGAAAAGTGTGGAAAAAAAAGGTGCACAAGCAGCAGGGATGACCACAGCCTGGAAAGGATTGTCAGGAAAAGGCCATTCAAAAGTGTTGAGGACTTTCACAAGAGCCACCACACACAGATGGATCCTGGACATGGGCTTCAAATGTGGTATTCCTCTTGTCAAGCCACTCCTGAACAACAAACATCAGAAGCGTCTTACCTGGGCTAAAGAAAAACAGACCTGGTCTGTTGCTTAGTGGTCCAAAGTCCTCTTTTCTGATGAGAGCAAATTTTGCATCTCATTTGGAAACGAAGGACCCAGAGTATGGAGGAAAAATGGAGAGGCACACACTGCAAGATGCTTTAAGTCCAGTGTGAAGTTTCCACAGTCTGTGTTGATTTGGGGAGCCATGTCATCTGCTGGTGTTGGTCCACTGTGCTTCATTAAGTCCAGGGTCAACGCAGCTATCTACCAGGAGATATTGGAGCACTTCATGCGTCCTTCCGCAGACGAGCTCTATGGGGATGCTGACTTCATTTTCCAGCAGGACTTGGCACCTGCCCACACTGCCAAAAGCACCAAAACCTGGTTCAATGCCTGTGGGATTACTGTGCTTGATTGGCCAGCAAACTCGACTGACCTGAACACCATAGAGAATCTATGGGGCATTGCCGAGAGACATGAGACCAAACAATGCAGAAAAGCTGAAGGCAGCTATTGAAGCATCCTGGTCTTCCATAACACCTCAGCAGTGCCACAGGCTGATAGCTTCCATGCCATGCTGCATTGAGGCAGCAATTGCTGCAAAAGGGGCCCAAACCAAGTACTGAGTACATACAGTATGCATGCTTACACTTTTCAGAGGTCCGATCTTGTTCTACAGGTATGTACAATCCTTGTTTTATTGATTGATTGCATGTAATATTCTAATTTTCTGAGATTGTGGATTTGGGGTTTTCATGAGCTGTAAACCATAATCATCACAATTATGACAATTGTGCTTTGCATATAATGAGTCTCTCATATTAGTTTCACCTTTTAAGTTGCATTAGTGAAATAAATGAACTTTTGCACAATATTCTAATTTTTCCGAGTTTCACCTGTATACACAGTTAACGTCCACTGATTGCTGTTAAGTTCATAGCTTACATTATGTTAAGCTACAATTATAATTGTTACTTACCAAGTTTTGCAAGTTCTCCAACCTCCAAGACATCCTTATAGAATTTGTCATTGTAGCTCACAGGAAAGATAACCTGGTTTAACCTCTTCAGCTGTTTTATGTTGTGTGGTGTAACATCTCCCAACTCGATTCGGCTACTGAAACAAACCAAAATACAATTACTTTTCACTGCAGTGATCTATTTTTTTCTCAAAAGAGAATATAATAAGAATATGTAAGAGTGAAAACAGTTAAAGCAGTGCTCAACAAAACCCATGTCGTCTTAAAATAGGTTCCATTCTATAGCCCTTCAAAACAAAATCAAGTAATGACTCTTATGCAGGTTTGAAAACAGGTCCCAATTTAAACATACAAAGCTCTGCCCAAGTAGAATAAGCTGGTTCCACAATTCTTACAGAGTGTGTATATGAAAATATAAATATATTTTATCTATATAGTTATATTCACACACACATATACACACACTTATAATAATGTTATCATATTTCTTAGGCCCATAGAAACACGGAAATCAAACTTTAATTTTTATGTCATTGTCATTTGACAAGCACTGCCAAATTCTGAATTCATGTGTGCACAATAACAGATACATGGTAAAAATAATATGCATAGATTTTAAACCGGAGTGAACCACTGATCAAATGACTTGCAGACATCTGTTAATACCCCCCCCCCCCCCCCCCACACACACACATTTCCAATTTATCTGGATTATCAAGCTGAACTTTTCTTGATAGTCTTTAAACTGAAAATGGTTTCCATTTTCTGAAGCTGACATTAAGCACCTTGAGACTTTAATATAAAATATTTAGTTATGCATAATGAAACGCTGAAATATTTTTAATTATTTATTTTGCCCCCTTTTTTAAAAAAAATTCTCTCTGTAATTTGAGTAATTTATAATTCGCAGAATTTGAAATGCACCTGCTGACTTTTCAAGCTAACTGCTAAATATCTATCTCTAAGTGGCTTTATCAAATAAAAACTGCAATACAATTTTATAATAACTTTATGACAGTGACTAGCCTTGTCTGTGGACTAAAACCTAGATTGGCTCCTTAAAATAAGGCAAAAGGAGGATGGAGTGTGGCTATTGAAAAACAATTGCAGTAAAAGGGATTTTAATTTGCAGAGGTTATTCTATAGCAACACAATAGAATTGTCTCGTAATTGCAAAGTGATTACTGTCCCTTTAATTCACCCTGGGCTGATTTACCCAAGATGATTGACAAGCCCTGCTGTGTGAGAGCAGGAGAGGAAATGAACAAGCAGTTTTTGCAATGTTAAATGTGGACGAGGGATGTCACTTTGTTAGCCCCAAAAAAACAGGTGGACATGTCCCCTGGCTGAGAACGGTCCT
Organism: Bombina bombina; assembly: GCF_027579735.1. NCBI lineage: Eukaryota > Metazoa > Chordata > Amphibia > Anura > Bombinatoridae > Bombina > Bombina bombina. The sequence goes on from NC_069501.1 coordinate 48,055,962, forward strand.
CCGGCTATTTGATAAATGGGCACCATATTTCTCATAATTCATGCACATTCCTGAACATACTGGAGTAGCTTATGCACATTTTTTCCTCAGTGTTGCAGCTTATCAAGGAAACATACTACATAAAACTAATGTATCTAACTCATTTAAAATACCTATTTATGAAACCTGCCAGATAGATATGGAAAGATGTGGCTGTATATAGTACAAAATAAGCAATTCTGCACTGCATACTAACATAACTACTTTTTAAAAACTTTAACCCCTTAATGACCGGACCATTTTTCAATTTTCTTACCCTTAATGACAATGGCTATTTTTACATTTCTGCGGTGTTTGTGTTTAGCTGTAATTTTCCTCTTACTCGTTTACTGTACCCACACATATTATATACCGTTTTTCTCGCCATTAAATGGACTTTCTAAAGATACCATTATTTTCATCATATCTTATAATTTCCTATAAAAAAAATATAAAATATGAGGAAAAAATTGAAAAAAACACACTTTTTCTAACTTTGACCCCCAAAATCTGTTACACATCTACAATCACCAAAAAACACCTATGCTAAATAGTTTCTAAATTTTGTCCTGAGTTTAGAAATACCCAATGTTTACATGTTCTTTACTTTTTTTGCAAGTTATAGGGCCATAAATACAAGTAGCACTTTGCTATTTCCAAACAACTTTTTTTCAAAATTAGCGCTAGTTACATTGGAACCCTGATATCTGTCAGGAATACCTGAATATCCCTTGACATGTATATATTTTTTTTTAGAAGACAACCCAAAGTATTGATCTAGGCCCATTTTGGTATATTTCATGCCACCATTTCACCGCCAAATGTCATCAAATAAAAAAATAAGTTCACTTTTTCACAAATTTTGTCACAAACTTTAGGTTTCCCACTGAAATTATTTACAAACAGCTTGTGCAATTAAGGCACAAATGGTTGTAAATGCTTCTTTGGGATCCCCTTTGTTCAGAAATAGCAGACTTATATGGCTTTGGCATTGCTTTTTGGTAATTAGAAGGCCACTAAATGCTGCTGCGCACCACACGTAAATTATGCCCAGCAGTGAAGGGGTTAATTAGGTAGGTTGTAGGGAGCTTGCAGGGTTAATTTTAGCTTTAGGGTAGAGATCAGCCTCCCACCTGACACATCCCACCCCCTGATCCCTCCCAAACAGTTCTCTTCCCTCCCCCACCCCACAATTGTCCCCGCCATCTTAAGTACTGGCAGAAAGTCTGCCAGTACTAAATAAAAGGAGTTTTTCTTTTTTTTAATAAAAAAAATTAAAATGTTTTAGCTGTGATGGACTCCTGCCTTAGCCCCAACCTCCATGATCCCCCCCCCCAGCTCTCTAACCCTCTCCCCTACCTAATTGCCGCCATCTTGGGTACTGGCAGCTGTCTGCCAGTACCCAATTTGCCCCCAAAACAAGTGTTTTTTTTTGCAATTTTTTGCCATTTTAATATTTTCTGTAGTGTAGCAGCCCCCCACAATACCCCAACCCCCTCCCCCTCCCAGATCCTTATATATTTATTTATATAACTTTTTTGTCCCCCCTTCCTTTCTCATTGGTGGCAGTGGCCATGTAATCGGGCGCGCACGCGCGCCCCCGCACGCTCCCGGCACCCGGCGTGCACATAGCACTTACAGGAACCGGATGCCGGGTAGCGATGGGCCGCCCACCCGCCTCCCTGATGTGCTCCCACCCACCAACGAACCGGCACCATCGCTACCGGTGCAGAGAGGGCCACAGAGTGGCTCTCTCTGCATCGGAGTCTTCTAAATGGTATTGCAGGATGCCTCCATATGGAGGCATCACTGCAATACCCTAAGAGCTGCTGGAAGCGATTGCGATCGCTTCCAGCACTCTCTTAGACAACTGACGTACCAGGTACGTCTATTGTCATTAACTGTAAGTTAATGCATGACGTACCTGGTACGTCAGTTGTCATTAAGGGGTTAATCTGACAATTAAAAAAAAAAAAAAACCTAAGCCATAACAGAAATTAGCAGTGCTAACTTTATATACAAACTATAAGCAGGGCTCGACAAACCCAGGAGCCAGCAGCTCCTAGAATTTTACCTGTCTAACTTTTTGGGTTATTCTCCATATATCTATATACAACTACCACTGTCTGGCTCCTAAATATTCTTACTGTCTCCTAATTTTTAAACAGATTTGTCAAGCAAAATCATGCTCCAAAAATACACAACATGCTGGTAAAACAATACAGTGCCATAACCCCATTCTCATCAGAAACTCATATCACAAAGTGATTTGTTCCCATATTGTCATCAGCACACTCCAATGATTTAACCCCCTTGCATTCATAAGCTGAGAACAAAAGTATAAACCACGGAGAGCGACCTTCTGCCTAAGTGTGCAAATACACACACACGCTGATCTTATTACCAGGGAAATGTTAGTGCCTGTAGGAGAACCCTCATAACTGAATTACTAAGACAGCCTTGTACCAGCCTCATGCTCCTGAAGAGACACTAAACAGCAGTGAAAGAAGAGAACAAAAAATCACCAGTCAAATGTCTGATGACCGCTGCTTGCTAAATACGGCGAGCAGGTTCTCTTGTGACAACCTGCAGTCGTAGGGGCTCGAAGGCTGGCAAAAGCCTTTGATAAATCGCCTCCTAAGGGGTCGATTTATCAAAGGCTTTCACCAGCCTTCGAGCTCCTACGGCTGCAGGTTCTCACAAGAGAACCTGCTCGCCATATTTAACAAGCAGCGGTCATCAGACAGTTGCTTTCCTAACCTTTCTCCACCTCTAAGGTGGCAAAATTCAATCTCCACGGTCTAATCCGACCGGGGAGATTGACAGCTCCTGCCCACGCACAGTCAATCAGGGGGCGGGATTGCACTCAAGCTCAAAATAGCGCTCGTATGCAATGGTAAATTCCTCCGGGGAAAATCGCCCCGCCAGAGTTGAGCTGCGGCTGACAGGGGCACATATATGCGCCCCTGTCCGTCTCAGCTTGATAAATTTAGCCCTTAGCTTAGCTTTACTTTGAATAAGAGATACAGCAAGGAGAGTCTCTAAAGGGTTTGATAGGGGCTTTTTTTGTGGGGTTTCGCTTTCTCGATCTTGGTTGTTGCATGAGGTTATAGTTCAGAGCTGCTGAGCCAAGGAACGGCTGGTAGTCAGGGAAAGTAGTGACGAGTGAGTAGCAATCTGGCGAATAAGCACTGGCTACATATTTTTTTTTTTTTTTTTAATTCTATTTTATTGAGGACAAGAGATATTGCACAAATACAATTAGGTCATTGCATCCAAGACAACATTTTCATGAGTAAATAGGCAGCTGTACAGCTAAGTATGGATTATTGTAATATACAAAAATGTCATATATCAGTCTCTCAGGTCCATTTTCTGGTTTTTACAGTTATTCTATGACAGATTTTCTTTAGTATAATAACTTTCCCTTCCCCATCCCAACCCCCTTAAACATTAATTAACCACCAACACTTGCGCTTAACATTTATGCGCAACCAATTCCGGAACTCTATAAGGTTGCTGCTTCAATTTATACTGTGCGGTCCGGGAGAAGAGGGAGACAGAGAAAAAAAAAAAAAAAAAAAAAAAATGTATCCATTCATACATCAAAGGGTCCACAAGGGTCAGGGGAAGGGGGTAAGCAGGAGGGTGTAGGAGCCCTAGAGCGGTCTCAACATCTTAGATAGCGATATTCTCTCTCCCCCCCCCCGCCCCCTCGTGTTTGTTGTAGGAATGTCCATTCGCCCCTTAGAGAGGCCGTCAACATGTATTCAGTATGCGCAAATGGGAGCAGTAATTGTTTTTGTGTATCCAAGGGCAGAGTGTCAATGTACTTCCGCCATTTAGTAATGAAGTGTCTAAGCCTCCTGTCAGTGTCCATTTTGGTATCTAATTGTTCAGTAAGTAATTGCTTATGCAAGTTGTGTTTAAATGCAGTAAAGGTGGGAGTAGCACTTTCGGTCCAGACTCTCAGTATGACCTTTCTGGCAATCAGGATCATAGTGGTGAGTAGTGAGGTGTGTCTAGTGTCTTGTTCCTCCCAACTCAGGAAGCAGACTTGCTCTACCTCTATCTTAACCTTGATTTTAATTACCCTTGTGATCCATAAGGCTATTCTACCCCAGAACTGATGAACTCGTGGGCAGGTGTAGAAGTAATGAAGATAGTCCGGGTCACCAAACCTACATTTACTACACTCATTCATCACCCCATGTTTCCATTTAGCTAGCCTACGTGGTATAATGTAATCTTTATGTAGCATTCTGATCTGGGATTCTCTCAGCGTCATGGACAGCGTTGCTCTTTTGGCATTTTCTACACTGCGTTGGATTAGCTCTGGAAGATCCTCCCTCTCCAAGTGGTCCCTCCATCTATTCTCTATTAGGGCTAAATGTTTTGATTCAATATGGCTCAGCAGTGTTTTGTAGATCCCCGAGATAGAGAAACTTCCAAGCTTAAAAGCAGACACTGACACATTAAATATGTGTGGTTCCCAGAATTGTGGGTCCTCTCTAATAAGCTGGTTCACGTAGTGCCTCATCTGAAGATAGGCATAGAAGTGGGCCCGCGGTAGTCCGAATTGAGTTTGCAATTCTTCAAAGGACCTAACGCATTTCCTGGAGATGTCAAGAGCATCTCCCACTGAGCATAAGCCTTTGGTTTCCCAGTTGGTAAACGGGGAAGTATCAATCCCAGGGGGGAAGCAGGTATTGTTTCGCAGTGGGATTAACCTGGGGGACGCGTGGCGCCGGCCCAGGTATTCTAGGGTTTGCCGCCATGCCCTCAATACGTCCTTATAGAGAAAACTATCCCTGACTGGCTACATATTTTTAATGCTGTGAGTGAATGATTTATTTTTTTTCCTGTCTGCAGTTGACTTTCATCATCTCAAAATATTCTGGCTTCTAATTTGGGGGTTGACACAAAGCATTTTTATAAAATATATCAAGTTCTGTCATAGGTAGCGCAGATGCCCAGGGGCAGAACTTGTTTTCACTTTCTGCGACAAGAATTTTTAAATTATTTTTCTGTGGGTCATTGTGAAAATTAAATTCAATGTTAAAATTAGGCAGTTACACTCAAGCACCAGCTCAATTGCAACGTGCTGATTAACTGAATAAAGCATTATATACATTTTTATAATATATTGCAGCAGTTGAAAAATGCATTACAGATTAGCTGCAGAGAAAAAAAAAATAAAAAAAATTAGATAATCTCTTAAAATGACTCTTGAATAAATTTGTTTCTTTGCTCTTGGTCTCGTACCATATATTTATAAGGCAAAACTGTAGTAAAAAGGTGCATTGCTTAGAAGAACATTCAGGAGTCACAGCTTTGCAGACCAGGAAAGGCTAGGGGGTGGGGTTGAAAAATATGAGAGCTAGTCATCCATCAATCCACTTTAGAGCACTGCTCCGTATTTGACAGTTCTCTTCAAATTGTGTTTGACTCTGGCTGCACTGTGTTAAGGAAAAGGTACAACAGTGCAGTCAGTGCAAAGCACTGTATGAAAAGAACAGCCTGGTGTAGGGCAGCACTGCACAATTCCTGCATGTGTCTCATACTTATTTGCAGACATGCTGCATTTTCTGTGATGACATCTCAGATCACAGCATGTTGTGCCTTGAGACACAGATGTACAAAATATTTAGGACATTTAAAACTAAGGGACAATCATATCTTTTTTTTCCCCCCACCAAACAGTAAAGGCCAATCCCTTTCCCAATATGGGGAAGTCACCCCATGTTTAAGTGAGAGACGATCTGGCTAAAAACTAAGCTTCAAATAAGATGATTGGTTGTGTAAGAGAAAACATCAAATTCTAAATTTGGATCTTGTAAGAAGCCCATCACCACAATCTATTAACTAAATATAGATACTTGTTGTTCTACATAGGAATGTGTTACTAATGAAACATATCAACCAAGCACAAGATATTTGTAGCAGAGTGTAAACTAAATTTAACAAGCACAGCGAAAGAACACACAGAGATCCAAACTGATATGGAAGCCTATTAATGTTTGCTTATATGTTTTGCCAGTATAAGTTGGAAGTTTAATAATGCTTGGTTATCATGGGTTTGGTCAGTCAAAGTTGATATTTTGCAACTACATAGAATGGCACTGACAGTTACGGACGATCTTTACAATATGAAACACTATTAAGGCCATATTAAAGGGACATGACACCCAAATGTTAAAGCACTTGAAAGTGATGCAGTATAGTTGTACAAAGCCGACTACAAAATATCACCTGAATGTCCTCAGTAACCACATCCCATTGTAAATTGACTTTAAGTAGCCAATCAGGATACTAGTCCCAGGACTTGCAAGGAAGCGTGTATCTGGCATGTGCAGTCATGTTATTTCACTCCTCAATTTCAGGAAGTTTACAATGAAACCCCATGAGATCACACTAAAACAAAGTGTGATCAGAACTGATTAAGCGGATTGGCTTTTTTTTTATTTTTAAATATGCAGCTGGCAACTTTCTTGGCTATTTCCTGCAGAAATAGTGATTACAGAGGCTGGGGGTAGTTAGGCTATGCCAGTTTCATGAATTCCTGTGTGGGAACAATGCTTTTTATTATATTAACATTTCACTTTTTATTGTGATTATCATCAGTTATTTGTAGAGCGCCAACAGCTTCCGCAGTGCTAAAGACAAGGGTCTAGTATCCAAGGTGACAGTTATAGGAGACAAAGGAAAAGAGGGCCCTGCCAAGAGTTTCACTGTTGCAAATCATCTCTCATGAAGCTGATATACAAAGCAGCTAGGCCCGTAGGCTAACATGTTAAGGGGGTTCAAGGAGATAGCTATAGGAAAATGTTAGTGTATATTATATGCATCCCTGAACAGTAGAGTATTTAAGGAGCACTTGAAAATTTGAAAACTAGTGGAGAGTCTTGTGGGACGAGGCAGAGAGTTCCACAAGATGGAAGCCAGTCTGGAGAAGTCTTGTAGACGGGAATGTGAGGAGGTAACGAGAGGAGGAGAGAAGGAGGTCATGAGCAGAGCGAAGGGGACGGGAGGGCGAGTATCTAGGGACTAGGTTGGATATATAGGGTGCGACAGTGTTATTGAGAGTGTTAAAAGTTAGTCAGAATTTTTTGATTTATTCTGGAGGTTAGAGGAAGCCAGTGAAGAGAATTTCAGAGGTGTAGCAGATGAGTAACGACAGACGCCAGCTGCACCTAAAATTCAGCCCGGTAGAGCTGGATCTTTTTTAAGCCGCACGGCTAGGCAGTATAAAGGTCACAGAATGCAGCACGGCCAATGAAGGAGAAGTCCGGAAGGATGTTGAAGATATGCAGGAGCAAGCTTAGAAAACTGTCCAAGCTGGGAGCTGGATAGGCAGCGCTCTACCCAGCACGGGCAGAGTGTGTACAAATCTGCACGATCAAAGTGTGGGCAGAAGCACAAAATAGGAGGTCCAGCCAACAGTGGTACAGCAAACATCTGCAATCAGGAGTACTCGGCTCCCCAAGTGACACCATGTTGGTAAGATCCACTTCACTCCTGGCATATATCGCAAGTGAAGAGCTTGCTGGGCCTCAGTAAGCTTCCTTTAGGAGTGGGAATATCTAGTTCAGATGTCCATCCTGATTTAAGGACTCTGCAGTAATTAAGAACAATGTAGGTGAACAAAATTGAACTGTTACATATGCTGAAGGGACATATTTGTTGATGCACTTAAAGGTAACCTCTTGATTGTGCTTTGCCTAAAGCTCCCTAGGAAGGTCAACTAGCAAAATCTGTAACCTAGGTTTTCAAAGTGCTGCAAATAGCATAATGCCATTCTGTTTTAGGCAAACACAGGAAGACAGTTTGTGCCAGGAGCGAAAAGGGAAACTGTATGTTGCTATATGTGCAGTCCTCATTGGCTGTACCTCCTGCCGTTTAAAACCTGAAAAATCAGCCTATGTGGGTACAGCTGGGAAAGCTCTATAATACATTTCTGGAGGTACAATAATAAATAAGGCACCGGGTAATATAATTTATAATACACCACTTTCAAAAGGCACAGTGAATCTTTTTAAAAAATAACTTTACTGTCTCTTTAAGGAAGGAGAGAACATGTAGCTAACCCTGAAATAGGACCAAATTAGAAAGTAACTTAAAGGGACATAATACTCATATGCTAAATCACTTGAAACTGATGCAGTATAACTGTAAAAAGCTGACCGGAAAATATCACCTGTGCATCTCTATGTAAAAAAGGAAGATATTTTACCTCACAATCTCCTCAGCTTAGCAGAGTAAGTTCTGTGTATAAAGTTATACTCAGCTGCTGCCCAGCTGCAGGTAAAAAAATAAAAAAAATTATGAAATGAACAGCAGCCAATCAGCATCAACAGTGCTGAGGTCATGAACTCTTTTACTGTGATCTCATGAGATTTGACTTAACTCATGAGATTTCATTGTAAACTTCCTTAAACTGAATAGGGAAATAACATGAGTGCACGAGGCTCATCCCTTCAGCTGTCCCAGGACAGACATACCGATATGCTGCTTAGAAGTCCTTTATAATGGGATGTGGCTACTGAGAAACTTGAGGTAAAATATATTTCTTTTTTACATAGAGATGTTCAGGTGATATTTTCTAGTCAGCTTTTTACAGCTATACTGCATCACTTTCAAATGTTTAAACATTTGGGTATTATGGCCCTTTACAGGACCCATAAATACAGTAGATTTGCATAATCAACAAATGAATGATAAAAAGCCAATACAATAGCACAGTCTGAAATTCAAATGAGTAGATTTTTTTCTGACAAATGTCATAGCTATGTCTATTTCCACTCCTCCTATCATATGACAGCCATCAGCCAATCACAAATGCATTTACGTATATTCTGTGAATACTTGTACAGTGCTCAGTAGGAGATGGTGACTCAAGTTTTAATATAAAAAGACTGCACATTTTGTTAATGGAAGTAAATTGAAGTTGTTTAAAATTGTTGCTCTGAATCATGAAAGTTTTATTTTGACTTGAGTTTCCCTTTAAAAAGGCAGCACTCTCACAGCAAACATTTCTAACAGTATGGTTACACAATTTTAAATAAATGCAATCTCGTCTAAAAGGAACATGAGAAAGTCTTTCCAGCAGTCAGCGTTCCAGTTCACCCCAAGAGAGTCCAATGGGGTTGAAGTCAGGGGTCTGTGCAGGCCACTAGAGTTCCTCCACAGCAATTTGGCCAAACCATGTCTTCATGGATCTCCCTTTGTGCAAAAAGGCACAGTCATACTGAAAACGTAAAGGGCCTTCCCAAATTGTTGCCACAAAGTTGGAAGCAGCCAATTGTCTAAAATGTCTTTGTATTTTGCAGTATTAAGATGACCCTTCACTGGAACTAAGGGGCTGAGCCCAAACCCTGAAAAGCTGCCCCAGACCATTATCCCTCCTCCTCTACCAAACTTTACAGTACGCACTATACATCATGGTTAGTAGTGTTCTCCTGCCACGCCCAGATTCTGCCATCAGACTGCCTGAGTGACTCATCACTCCAGAGAACGTCTCCACTGCTCACAGCGGTGTGCTTTATACCACTCCTTGGATCTGAGGTTTGTATGCAGCTGCCATCGAAACCCATTTCATGAAGCTCCCAATTTTTCTTGTTCTCTTGTTGAAATGCAGGGAACCCTATATGGCAGCAGTTTTGCAAGAATGCTATACATTAGCAAGAGCTCTAGATGGCAGAACTATTTTCTGTCATGCAGTGCTGCTGACATTTGCACACTACCTACCCTAGGTTCCCCTTCAACAAAGAATACCATGGTAATGAAGCAAATTTATTCATGGAATTAAATTGGAAACTGAATCACAAAAGTATTTTTTGGGATTTCATGTCTTTTTTTAAAAAGGGAAAATTTTAATTAAAATAAAAAGGTTAAAAGGGATAGTAAATTCCAAATTAAACTTTCATGATTCAGATAGGGCTTGTAATTTTAAACAACTTTCTAAATTGCTTTTATCGTCAAATTTGCTTTGTTCTCTTGTTATTCTTAGTTGAAAGCTAAAACCAAGTAGGCTCATATGCTAATTTCTAAGCCCTTGAAGGCCGCCTCTGCATTTGACAGTTTTTCACAGCTAGAGGGCGATAGTTCATGTGTTTCATATAGAGAACACTGCTCATGCACCTGAAGTTATTTAAGAGTCAGCACTAATTGCCTGAAATTCAAGCCTGTCAAAAGATCTGAGATAAGGAGGCAGTCTGCAGAATCTTAGATACAAGGTAAGTATATTTTTAGAACTGTGTTGGTTATGCAAAACTAGGGAATGGTAAATAAAGGAATTATCTATCTTTTTAAACGATAACATTTTTAGTGTTTACTATCCCTTTAAGTTATGCACACTTGCACAATTTGGCAATATACTTTCATTAAAAGGGATATGAAAACATTTTCCGTTCATGATTCAGACAGAGCATACAATTTGAAACAACTTTCCATTTAATTCTATTATCAAATTTGCTTCATTCTATTGGTATCCTTTATTGAAGGGTGAACCAATGAAGAGACATACCGTACGTGCATCCACCAACCTGTAGCTAGCTTCCAATAGAGCATTGCTGAGCGTACCTAGGTATTCTTTTCAAAGGATACCAAGAGGATTAATCAAATTAAATATAAGTCAATGGCAAAGTTGTTTAAAATTCTATGCTCTATACGAATAATTAAAGATTTGGAGTGTCCCTTTAAATTTGCCCTATTTTCATGTAATGTAGCTCTGAAAATTGAGGATTTTCAAATTCTGAGAACTGAAAAAGCAGACTTCTCAAATCTAATGATACTATGTTTCTCTAATTGCCTTTAACAGATGAGAACTGCAAAACAATGCACTGTATACATAATGACCATGGTTAGTCTTGTTGCCTGCAGACTCAAGCTAGATTTGGCACCATCATACAAGGCAAGTGGTGGGGTTGGCTACATAAAAAAATGCAGCAAGATCATTTATTTTGAAGATGTTTAGAATTGGTTGATGCTATTCTACAAAAATATAACAAATGTCTTAAAGGGACATAAAACAGTATGAACTAACAAGTTTCTAAATATATAATGCAGCCAAAGCTTACCTGCAAAACTGTTTCGGTTTTAACCCCTTTAGATCAGGCATAGTTTTGTTTGCAGCAAGCTCCCCCCTGAGCATTTCCATATATGGAAGGTGCTATCCAGGCCATATCTTCTGCAGCATGCAATTGTGCACGATAGGGTGAAGTCACATGACACCGGACTAAAGCAGTGCACAGTATAATGCTGAAGCTTTCACAAAGCATGAGACATTATCCCCATGGAAACGAGCAAGCCTCTTGGCAACAAACAATAGCAGTACCTGCTGTCTCTCCTCAACTCCCCTTGCTTGCATTAGTAATTATCCTCACATGCACACTTTGTTATATAATACCACAAGGTTTGGAGTAGGACTCTGATAAGGGGGTGGTGGAGCAGGCTATACTTGGCAACACTAAAGTGTAAGCCATTTTGCAGATTTTTGGAAATGTTATTAAAATACTTATAAGTTTTTTTACACTTTTTTTCACACACTGTTTTACCTCAGTTTTACCCCTTTTAGAATAAGCAAAAAACTCAAAATGTTTAATGGCACTTTAACTACAAGGTACTTTCAGAGAGAAATTGGATAAGAGTATGGAACTGAAATTAACACGGCATATACAGAATCCTGACAATTTAACCAATAGATCAGAAGCATTCAGCATATATAGCTCTGATCTAACACATAAACAAGCAAACTCTGGAAAAGATAATTCTACTTCATGATAGGTAGAAGCATACTTGTGTCACATGACATAACTAACATAACTCAGGTATGCCCAAATGTAATTCCTACCATCAGACAATTATGGTGAATTTAATTGCAAGGATCAAATTATAATCTGGTTCCTAAATCAGATGTGTTTCAACAAATCAAAAGATGGCAGAAGGATCAAGTGTGTGAGTACATATCAACCCATGTGTCCGGGTGCAACTGGAAAATAAAATTAGGCCAGGCAAGTGGATTTGAGAATCTTCAAGCTGCTGCATTTCCTCTCTGCCCAGAAGCTAAGCACCCAACAAGATCAGTGGCTAGAGCAAGAGGCGTTTTAGATTTATGGTAATGCCAGTGCTTTTTCTGACTATTGTAATGGTCCACTTTCCAGGAATACTGGCAGTTCTGTGCTGCATTGGCTGTCTCCACTTTTCAGGTCCCCTAAGCTTTTGCTTCAACATTGACTGCACTTTTATCTAGTTCCCTGTGATTTATGTGCCTTACTTGGAGGACTATGAGGAAAGTGAAGCTGCATTGATGAATGGAGGATAAGAAGCAATATGATATAGTTACCATTTGGTTTGTGAAATTTGCTTTAGGTCTGGGGAATTCGTCCTTTCAATTATGTCAGTGTCTCTATCCCTGGGCTCCAGGTGTCAGTGTGTGTGTGTGTGTCAGTGTGTGTGCGCGCGGGACTCATGGCCTCCGGCTGTCAGTGTGTGTGTGTGCGTGCGTGAGACTCATGGCCTCCGGCTGTCAGTGTGTGCGTGCGCGCGAGACTCATGGCCTCCGGCTGTCAGTGTGTGTGTGTGCGTGCGCGCGAGACTCATGGCCTCCAGCTGTCAGAGTGTGTGTGTGTGTGTGTGTGTGCGCGCGAGACTCATGGCCTCCGGCTGTCAGAGTGTGTGTGTGCGCGAGACTCATGGCCTCCGGCTGTCAGTGTGTGTGTGTGCGTGCGCGCGAGACTCATGGCCTCCAGCTGTCAGAGTGTGTGTGTGTGTGCGCGCGAGACTCATGGCCTCCAGCTGTCAGAGTGTGTGTGTGTGCGCGCGAGACTCATGGCCTCCGGCTGTCAGTGTGTGTGTGTGCGTGCGCGCGAGACTCATGGCCTCCAGCTGTCAGAGTGTGTGTGTGTGTGTGTGTGTGCGCGAGACTCATGGCCTCCGGCTGTCAGAGTGTGTGTGTGTGTGCGCGCGCAAGACTCATGGCCTCCGGCTGTCAGAGTGTGTGTGTGTGTGTGTGCGCGCGCAAGACTCATGGCCTCCGGCTGTCAGAGTGTGTGTGTGTGCGCGAGACTCATGGCCTCCGGCTGTCAGAGTGTGTGTGTGCGCGAGACTCATGGCCTCCGGCTGTCAGAGTGTGTGTGTGTGCGTGCGCGCGCGAGACTCATGGCCTCCGGCTGTCAGAGAGAGTGTGTGTGTGTGTGTGTGTGTGTGCGCGCGAGACTCATGGCCTCCGGCTGTCAGAGTGTGTGTGTGCGCGCGAGACTCATGGCCTCCGGCTGTCAGAGTGTGTGTGTGCGCGCGAGACTCATGGCCTCCGGCTGTCAGTGTGTGTGTGTGCGCGCGAGACTCATGGCCTCCGGCTGTCAGTGTGTGTGCGCGCGCGCGCGAGACTCATGGCCTCCGGCTGTCAGTGTGTGTGCGCGCGCGCGAGACTCATGGCCTCCGGCTGTCAGTGTGTGTGCGCGCGCGCGAGACTCATGGCCTCCGGCTGTCAGTGTGTGTGCGCGCGCGCGAGACTCATGGCCTCCGGCTGTCAGTGTGTGTGCGCGCGCGAGACTCATGGCCTCCGGCTGTCAGTGTGTGTGCGCGCGAGACTCATGGCCTCCGGCTGTCAGTGTGTGTGCGCGCGAGACTCATGGCCTCCGGCTGTCAGTGTGTGTGCGCGCGAGACTCATGGCCTCCGGCTGTCAGTGTGTGTGCGCGCGCGCGAGACTCATGGCCTCCGGCTGTCAGTGTGTGTGTGCGCGCGCGCGCGCGCGAGACTCATGGCCTCCGGCTGTCAGTGTGTGTGTGCGCGCGCGCGCGCGAGACTCATGGCCTCCGGCTGTCAGTGTGTGTGCGCGCGCGCGAGACTCATGGCCTCCGGCTGTCAGTGTGTGTGCGCGCGCGCGAGACTCATGGCCTCCGGCTGTCAGTGTGTGTGCGCGCGCGCGAGACTCATGGCCTCCGGCTGTCAGTGTGTGTGCGCGCGCGCGAGACTCATGGCCTCCGGCTGTCAGAGTGTGTGTGTGCGCGCGCGAGACTCATGGCCTCCGGCTGTCAGAGTGTGTGTGTGCGCGCGAGACTCATGGCCTCCGGCTGTCAGAGTGTGTGTGTGCGCGCGAGACTCATGGCCTCCGGCTGTCAGTGTGTGCACGCGCGAGACTCATGGCCTCCGGCTGTCAGTGTGTGCGCGCGCGAGACTCATGGCCTCCGGCTGTCAGTGTGTGCGCGCGCGAGACTCATGGCCTCCGGCTGTCAGTGTGTGTGACTCATGGGCTCCGGTTGGCACAGTGCGTGTGTGTGTGTGTGACTCATAGGCTCCGGTTGGCACAGTGTGTGTGTGAGAGACTCATGGGCTCCGGTTGGCACAGTGTGTGTGTGTGTGTGAGACTCATGAGCTCCGGTTGGCACAGTGTGTGTGTGTGAGACTCATGGGCTCCGGTTGGCACAGTGTGTGTGTGTGTGTGTGTGTGTGAGACTCATGGGCTCCGGTTGGCACAGTGTGTGTGTGAGAGACTCATGGGCTCCGGTTGGCACAGTGTGTGTGTGTGTGTGAGAGACTCATGAGCTCCGGTTGGCACAGTGTGTGTGTGTGAGACTCATGGGCTCCGGTTGGCACAGTGTGTGTGTGTGTGTGTGTGTGTGTGAGACTCATGGGCTCCGGTTGGCACAGTGTGTGTGTGACACTCATGGGCTCCGGTTGGCACAGTGTGTGTGTGACACTCATGGGCTCCGGTTGGCACAGTGTGTGTGTGACACTCATGGGCTCCGGTTGGCACAGTGTGTGTGTGACACTCATGGGCTCCGGTTGGCACAGTGTGTGTGTGACACTCATGGGCTCCGGTTGGCACAGTGTGTGTGTGACACTCATGGGCTCCGGTTGGCACAGTGTGTGTGTGACACTCATGGGCTCCGGTTGGCACAGTGTGTGTGTGACACTCATGGGCTCCGGTTGGCACAGTGTGTGTGTGTGACACTCATGGGCTCCGGTTGACACAGTGTGTGTGTGTGAGACTCATGGGCTCCGGTTGGCACAGTGTGTGTGTGTGAGACTCATGGGCTCCGGGTTGGCACAGTGTGTGTGTGTGACACTCATGGGCTCCGGTTGGCACAGTGTGTGTGTGAGACACTCATGGGCTCCGGTTGGCACAGTGTGTGTGTGACACTCATGGGCTCCGGTTGGCACAGTGTGTGTGTGACACTCATGGTCTCCGGTTGGCACAGTGTGTGTGTGACACTCATGGTCTCCGGTTGGCACAGTGTGTGTGTGACACTCATGGTCTCCGGTTGGCACAGTGTGTGTGTGACACTCATGGTCTCCGGTTGGCACAGTGTGTGTGTGTGTGACACTCATGGTCTCCGGTTGGCACAGTGTGTGTGTGTGTGACACTCATGGTCTCCGGTTGGCACAGTGTGTGTGTGTGTGACACTCATGGGCTCCGGTTGGCACAGTGTGTGTGTGTGTGACACTCATGGGCTCCGGTTGGCACAGTGTGTGTGTGACACTCATGGGCTCCGGTTGGCACAGTGTGTGTGTGACTCATGGGCTCCGGTTGGCACAGTGTGTGTGTGTGTGACACTCATGGGCTCCGGTTGGCACAGTGTGTGTGTGTGACACTCATGGGCTCCGGTTGGCACAGTGTGTGTGTGTGACACTCATGGGCTCCGGTTGGCACAGTGTGTGTGTGACACTCATGGGCTCCGGTTGGCACAGTGTGTGTGTGACACTCATGGGCTCCGGTTGGCACAGTGTGTGTGTGTGACTCATGGGCTCTGGTTGGCACAGTGTGTGTGTGACTCATGGGCTCCGGTTGGCACAGTGTGTGTGTGACTCATGGGCTCTGGTTGGCACAGTGTGTGTGTGTGTGTGTGTGACTCATGGGCTCCGGTTGGCACAGTGTGTGTGTGTGACTCATGGGCTCCGGTTGGCACAGTGTGTGTGACTCATGGGCTCCGGTTGGCACAGTGTGTGTGACTCATGGGCTCCGGTTGGCACAGTGTGTGTGTGTGTGTGACTCATGGGCTCCGGTTGGCACAGTGTGTGTGTGTGAGACTCATGGGCTCCGGTTGGCACAGTGTGCGAGACTCATGGGCTCCGGTTGGCACAGTGTGTGAGACTCATGGGCTCAGGTTGGCACAGTGTGTGAGACTCATGGGCTCCGGTTGGCACAGTGTGTGAGACTCATGGGCTCCAGTTGGCACAGTGTGCGAGAGACTCAAGGGCTCCGGGTGACACAGGGTGTGTGTGTGACTCTGAACTCCTGCTGTCACAGTGTGTGTGTATGTGACTCATGGGTGTCAATATATGTGAGTGACACATGGACTCGGGGTGTCAATGTGTGTGTCTTTGGACTCCGAGTGTCACAATGCTTGTGTGTGACACTGTGCTCCAGCGGTCCCTGACTGAGTGTGTCACGGCTCTGTCACTCCCTGCAGACCTCCCCCAGCACACGGCCATTACCCCCCTGGCACACATACAGCTGTGTTGAGCTCACCCTTTCATGACTGCACAGGGATATCCTCGGAAGGCCGAGTCCTCTCACCAAGCGATGGGGGCAGGCGGCTGCTCGGGCCTGACAGCTTCAGCACGCACTGCTCCGGCCCGCCAGCCCGGGTATAGTGAGGTAACTCCGGCTGTCACTCACCACTACAGCCCCCCCTCTCGCTGCAACACGTGACAGCTCGCGCCAGACGCCTGCAATCGCTACGCCGAATGGCGCGAAGGCCCCCACAAGCTGGGCGAAATGTATCACGCATGCGCAGAACAACTGCCAATCAGCCCTCCCCAGAACTTGATGTTCCGTACATGCGCAATACACAAACAATGGGCCGGTAGACTAGGGATATACTACGCATGCGCTATCTGTCTGTGCTCTGCAATTGTTGTCACTCAGTGAAATCAAATCACCACCAGGTACGGATCAAATCTGCGAATTCGCAAATGTATCTCTTTATGAAGCAGCATAAAATAAAATAGAAAGAATCAGTAAACTCTATGATAGTGTAAGATAATTATACCTAGTGTTCCTAGCAGACTAAATACCATTGTTAGGACACCTATTAGTTTATACTTGCTTTGAAATACATCATTATATATAGTTCAGGTAGCCCTCAGTTTATGCCGGGGTTGGGTTCCAGAAGGAATGGTTGTAAATGGAAACCGTTGTAAATTGAAACCCAGTTTATAATGTAAGTCAATGGGAAGTGAGGGAGTTAGGTTCCAGGCCCCTCTCAAAATTGTCTTAAGTAACACCTAATACATTTATTTTTAAAGCTTTGAAATGAAGACTTTACATGCTAAACAGCATTATAAACCTAATAAAATAATCACACAACACAGAATATATAATTAAACTAAGTTAAATGATCAAAAACATTTGCTAAACAGCATTATAAACCTAATAAAATAATCACACAACACAGACTTCACTTGCAGTTCTTTCTATGCATTCCAATCTGGACTGATTTATAGACAGGAAGATCTTGTTCCTTTGAAATCTGCTCGATAGCTCAGGTCTGGTTAAACTGATTAATTTCAGCTTGCTTGGCTTTACTGCAACACAAGCGGACAGCTCCACCTACTGGCTATTTTAATAAATGCACTGCTTCTCAATGCTTTTCAATAGCAGTCACATGACTGGAAAAAAAGGTTGTTATTCTGAAACGGTGTAAATTGAACCGTTGTAAAACGAGGGCCACCTGTATTCCTTTCTCTCCTGGGCATATGGAGGGTTTTAATTTTCTGCTTTTATCAACGCCATAACTCGAGTATTGCTTCACCAAGTAGCAAATCAAACCTATCTTCTGCTGATGACAGTTAATGGAGTCGAAACTGCTGTCCAGAAGGGGATGTACTAAAAGGAATGACAAGGGTGAATGACAAAATGGAATGCCCATAGACTATAATGGGATTACATTTAAAAGTGCTATAAAAACTAAACTATAAAACATATCAAATAGATATTTACCAGATATGTTCCCCAGGTACAGTAGCATATTCTGAAAGTGAGATTATTTTAATAGGATGTAATGTTTCAATTGCTATAGCAGCAAAACTATGACACATATTACAGGTAGCCCTCAGTTTACGCCGGGGTTAGGTTCCAGAAGGAATGGTTGTAAATCGAAACCGTTGTAAATTGAAACCCAGTTTATAATGTAAGTCAATGGGAAGTGAAGGAGTTAGGTTCCAGGCCCCTCTCAAAATTTTCATAAGTAACACCTAATACATTATTTTCACAAGCGGACAGCTCCACCTACTGGCTATTTTAATAAATGCACTGCTTCTCAATGCTTTTCAATAGCAGTCACATGATGGAAAAAAAGGTTGTTATTCTGAAACGGTGTAAATTGAACCGTTGTAAAACGAGGGCCACCTGTACATAGATACAAAACAGAAATAGTATCCCTGAAAAAAACACTGTGTCCAAAACAATAAAAAAAGCTTATGTATATGAATATGAGCGGAAAAGCCTCCAACCTGCAAAAGACCTTGCACACCAAAGTAGTGTGAATAACAAAGTTCCAGGAGAGCACTTATAGCTGGCACAATAACATTTGGATAAGTCCACTAGTTGTAGCGGTGAGCGTGAAACACAGATTCCTAGCACATCCTCCCCACTAGACTTTAGGTCGTACCTGACTTCCAAGCAGATCACCAACAGCACTGTCCGTTAATATGGCTCATCATCCGGGTGAACCGCAGCTCCGGTGCGGAATTATACACTAGATGAGCCTCCGTTCCGCTGTATACACTGCAAGCATGGTGTCGGGTATAGCGTCTGACGTCATCAAGGGGGCGTGCAGTAACGAGGGTGTGTGCATATGTACCAATCAGCTCCGTTATCCAGTACCTTGTCTTCAGCTCTCTCCGGACAGCAGGTAAAGGGCTTCCAGCATCGATGTAGAGGCTGCTGAGACTCCTTAATAAACCGGGCTCCAAGTAGCCCAATAAGAAATATCAAAAAAGAGGAAAAGAGTCTCTTGGCAAGTAAAAAATCTTCAAACTTTATTACAAAAAAGGGATAAAATTCCATTCGCACCAGCACAACAAAAGGGAAACAGCCGGCCCTACTAGTTTCTGCGTATGGCGTAATCTAAGACCTGCTGGATACTAAAACAGGAGGTGTTTAAAAGTAAAGTTCTTTGATTGATAAGCCATTTGCAAGTGCATTTGTCCTGTTCCTTTTTATACACACATGTATTAAACTTAGTTTTGTGCTGTACAGGACAGGTGTTCGCTTATGATAGTTATTACCAGACATTTTAAATCAGGTATTATGCTTATAGGTTGGATGCCAATTCATGATTCCTAAACATTTAATAATAATTAACAATTAATATTTAATATTTGATATTACTTAGGTTCTGCATTGTATAAGTCTGTATTGATGTGTAGAGACTTGCTTTTTGTTTTCCGAGGATATTGTTGCAATATGTTTTTATTGGTTTCCCATATATTTGTTCATCTAATCAAATTGTTTACCAATCAATCACTATGCATATATATATATATTTATATATGTATATACTTGTTTTTGTCATTTATTTCTATCAAGTGTATTTCAGAGATTTTACTATATACAGCATTTACGCCAATTTCAACATGTTATGTCTCCTTATATATATTTGCTCCTTTTAAGTATCCTCCTCCTTGCACCTTTAACTGTCTAATGGGTTAAGTGGGTGTTCACTTGTGTTCACTAGTAGCCAATGTCTGTGTAGGGTATTACTTTTAAACACGTCCTGTTTTAGTATCCAGCAGGTCTTAGATTACGGCATACGTCGAAACTAGTAGGGCCGGCTGTTTCCCTTTTGTTGTGCTGGTGCTAGTGGAATTTTATCACTTTTTTGTAATAAAGTTTGAAGATTTTTTACTTGCCAAGAGACTCTTTTCCTCTTTTTTTGATATTACATATTACATAGATGTTTACCAGATATGTTCCACAAGTGCAGTAGCATATTCTGATTGTGTGGAATTTTAGCTGCTTTCTATGGAATGACGTGTATAGCAAAATAGACTTCTAAAGGATATGAAGTTAAAAGTGTTATAACACATAGTATAAATTAACCCCTGACATCTTGAAATAATGAGATCTTCATAAGATTTTTACTAGAATAATTTTTGACACTATGGGGCCGAATTATCAAGGGCCAAATGGCCCCTGATTCCCCTGTTTCCGTGCGAGACTTCAGGCTCCCGGGAAACAGCAGTTAAGAAGCAGCTGTCTTAAAACCGCTGCTCCTTAACTGGTCCACCACCTCTGAGTGGCGGACAGCAATCAACCCGATCAGATACAATCGGGTTGATTGACACCCCCTGCTAGCAGGCGATTGGCCGCAAATCTGCAGGGAGCGGAATTGCGCAAGCAGTTCACTATAACTGCTTGTGCAATGCTAAATGCCAACAGTGTATGCTGTCGGCATTCAACGATGTCTGGCGAACATGATACGCTACATCATATCATGTCCGCCAGACTTTAATAATTTGTCCCCTATATATTGTATGTATGTATATACAGTATATATATATATATATATATATATATATATATATATATACACAGTTGTATGCAAAAGTTTAGGCACCCCTGACAATTTTCATTTATAAATAATTAGGTGTTTGAATCAGCAATTTCATTTTGATCTATCAAATAACTGAATGACAGTAATATTTCAGTAGTGAAATTAGGTTTATTGTATTAACAGAAAATGTGCAATATGTATCCAAACAAAATTAGACAGGTGCATAAATTTGGGCACCCTTGTCATTTTGTTGATTTTAATACCTGTAACTACCTAGCACTGATTAATGGGAACACACAATTGTTTTGGTGAGCCCATTAAGCCTTGAACTTCATAGACAGGTGCATCCAATCATGAGAAAAGGTATTTAAGGTTGCCAATTACAAGTTGTTGATCTCTTTGACTCTCCTCTAAAGAGTGGCAACATGGGGGCCTCAAAACAACTCTCAAATGACCTGAAAACAAAGATTGTGCAACATTATGGTTTAGGGGAAGGCTGCAAAAAACTATTGCAGATATTTAAGCTGTCAATGTCCACTGTGAAGAACATAGTGAGGAAATGGAAGACCACAGGCACAATTCTTGTTAAGGCCAGAAGTGGCAGGGCAAGTAAAATATCGGAGAGGCAAAGGATAGTGAGAACGGTCAAAAACAGCCCACATACCACCTCCAAAGACCTACAACATCATCTTGCTGCAGATGGTGTCACTGTGCATCATTCAACAATTCAGCGCACTTTGCACAAGGAGAAGCGGTATGGGAGTGTGATGCGGAAGAAGCCTTTTCTGCTCACACGCCACAAACAGAGTCCCTTGAGGTATGCAAACGCACATTTGGACAAGCCAGCTTCATGACAGTAATATTTCAGTAGTGAAATTAGGTTTATTGTATTAACAGAAAATGTGCAATATGCATCACACGCCACAAGTCCTTTGAGGTATGCAAACGCACATTTGGACAAGCCAGCTTTATTTTGGAAGAAGGTGCTGTGGACTGATGAAACAAAGATTGAGTTATTTGGTCATAACAAGGGGTGTTATGCATGCCGGCAAAAGAACACAGCGTTCCAAGACAAACACTTGCTACCCACAGTAAAATTTGGTGGATGTTCCATCATGCTGTGGGGCTGTGTGTCCAGTGCCGGTATTGGGAATCCTGTTAAAGTTGAGGGTAGCATGGATTCCGCTCAATATCAGCAGACACTTGAAAATAATGTTGAGGAATCCGTCACAAAGTTGAAGTTACGCTGGGGCTGGATATTTCAACAAGACAACGACCCAAAACACTGCTCAAAATCTACTCTTTCATTTATGTAGAGGAACAAGTACAATGTTCTGAATAGCCATCCCAGTCCCCAGACCTGAATATCATTAAAAATCTGTGTGGTGATTTGAAGCGGGCTGTCCTTGCTCGGCAAACATCAAACCTAACTGAACTGGAGATGTTTTGCAAGGAGGAATGGTCCCAAATACCTTCATCCAGAATCCAGACACTCATTACAGGCTATAGGAAGCGTCTAGAGGCTGTTATTTATGCTAAAGGAGGCTCTTCTAAATATTGATGCAATATTTCTGTTGGGGTGCCCAAATTTATGCACCTGTCTAATTTTGTTTTGTCAGAGTATATGAATATTATGATGAATATTACATATGTGTACATATATATATATATATATATATATATATATATATATGTATATTTTATACACTGTATATGTTAGATGAGACCTCAGGATTAATTGAACATGAGTTTGTTGAACACAGCTTCTAATACACGTCTATCAGGATTGACGATCAGTAGAGCCTTTTTGAAGCATGACCCCTGTAGTGTAAAACACACAAACATTTCTTTTCTAAAGGAAATAGCTCAGTGACCCTATTCATTTGACTATATATGCAGATTTTTATAACTTCAGAACATTTGGTGAGGTGAGAAAAGAATGTGTTCAAGGACCCCTTTGGAATTTGACACGTGTAATACAACAGTTCTATCTCACTGAATCTCTATTTGAAGACGTACTGCAAAACCCCCTCTTGGGGGAAGGTGACACAAATAAAATTAAATACATTTTGCAAGGGGAACAATGCCAGTTTTCCATGTATGTTTGGAATGATTCATGATATATATATATTAAAATTAAGCACATTGTATTAGGTGGATGATTGCTGCAGGGGATATTTATATAGGAAATAAATTCAGATATACATAGAAATGATATATATGTTTTGAAAACACAAAAGATCTTACTTAACCTCTGTGTGTTTAAGAACATGAATAGATGTTTATGGACCTGAAGAGAAGTGATCATTAACATTTATTTTTATTTCAGATCTACATAAACAGGATTTATGTATTCAGGAAGAAATACACAGAAATATTACATACTACATCTGGGTGAATGCAGTATATCAGGAGTTTTAAATACTACCAATCTGGAGATATAAAAATAAGCTGTTATTTGCAAAGAAATGCCAGAATACTGATACAATTATAATGCATTTTAAGCTAATAATTAACAGTGTTAAATTACTTTAATATAATGTTAGATATATGTGATGTCTCATATCAAAACGATCAGGAAATTAATCTGATGCCGCTTCACCTATAATTGATATTGGGAAAGACTGGTGCAAGACATTATGGCAATTATTATACATTTTAAAGAAAGATGTTTTAATGTATAACTGTATTTCTTTGTCATGCTGCATTTATTTGTACTGTCTAATTATAATGCTGCCACCCGGTGTTGCCACGAGAGAACTACAGCCAGAAAGATTTTTGGCTGTTGGAAATGGGATATCCAGTTATCCAATAGAGGGACAAGGTTTCGAAGGGCCACCCATATTTCACACCAATGATTACAATAATAAGTTGTATAAAGAAGGAAGGAGACACACTGGCTAAAGAAGTTTTTGTAACTGACTGAAACTGTTTTGCGTGGGACACAGTCAAACTATAAAAACAAAGTGGGCCATACTCTCCTATTCCATTGCAATTACACTTATTTTATATGAGGTGTGAAAAATCTTGAAGTTGGATATCATTTTGGGAAGTTGGATATCATTTTGGTAACGTATATATATATAGAGTATAAGAAAAAAAAGACTGCTAATTACATGTGATATTTTAAAATCAAGATAAGTTATATGCATAGTCAATTTGTATTTAATAGATTTAAAGAAACAGTGTGTTTTAGTTAGCATTTCACAGCCTATATATATATTGTTTAAATCTGCGTCTGATTGACCAAGTAACTCATCTATGCAAGTTCTGATATTGTCAGTTAATTTTGTATTAGGATAAATTGCAGTTAAATAGCAGAATATATATTATCCTATTGTTTTATAAACACTGTTTAGAATTGTATTGCTTGGATGTTAAAGGTTTTTAGTCCCATTGTGTTAAATAAATAAAAGGCTGAATTGTGAAGGTATATTTTTCTGGGTTTTGTAAGAAGGATAGCATATCTTAAAAGTTGGTTTTAACGCATATACATTTTGTTTCATTTCCTTTTATTGCAAATATACTCCAATATGTTTATGGATATTAACTAAATAAAAGAATTCAGATATTTATATTAATTGTATGGTCTAGTAGGTGCATGGTTGATAAGGGTTACTATTTCTTTGTATTTTGTTTATAACCCTGCCATAAACTTATATATATTATTTGGATAGCACTGCTAAGATTTTCATAAATATACTGACAGTTTAGATGCATATTGCACATTTTCTGTTAATCCAATAAACATAATTTCACTACTGAAATATTACTGCGTCCTGATCGGGTTAATTGCTGTCCGCCACTCAGAGGCGGCGGACCAGTTAAGGAGCCGTGGTTTTAAGACCGCTGCTTCTTAACTGCTGTTTCCCGGGAGCCTGAAGGCTCGCATGGAAACAGGGGAATCAGGGGCCATTTGGCCCTTGATAATTCGACCCCATAGTGTCAAAAATTATTCTAGTAAAAATCTTATGAAGATCTCATGATTTCAAGATGTAAGGGGTTAATTTATACTATGTGTTATAACACTTTTAACTTCATATCCTTTTGAAGTCTATTTTGTCATACACATATGTCATTCAATAGAAAGCAGCTATAATGCCACACAATCAGAATATGCTACTGCACTTGTGGAACATATCTGGTAAACATCTATGTAATATGTGTCATAGTTTTGCTGCTATAGCAATTTAAACATTACATCCTATTAAAGACTATGGGCATTCCATCTTGTCATTCACACTTGTCATTTTATAGAAAGCCGCTATAATCTCACATAATCTCACTTTCAGAATATGCTACTGTACCTGGGGAACATATCTGGTAAATATCTATTTGATATGCTTTATAGTTTAGTTTCTATAGCACTTTTAAATTTAATCCCATTATAGTCTATGGGCATTCCATTTTGTCATTCCCCCTTGTCATTCCATAGAAAGCAGCTATAATCTGACGTAATCTCACTTTCAGATTATGCTACTGTACCTGGGGAACATATCTACTACATATCTAGTTGATATGTATCATAGTTTTGTTGCTTGAACACTTTTAATTTTACATCCCATTAAAGTCTATGGGCATTCCATTTTGTCATTCACCCTTGTCATTCCTTTTAGTACATCCCGTCCAGAAGTTGTTTGTTTTTTTGCTGCACCCACCTCAAACAGAAGATTGTACTTGGAAGCGAAAAGCATGAGATATTGTATATCTAATTTACATATCTTACCCATAGTTCCCTGGTGCATTGGTAACAATGTATATAGAATACTTCTAAGGAAAGGCAAGCGGGATATGTGACTAGATTTACTAATTTTCTATACAATATGGCTCAAACACACATACAAATATATATATATACACACATACAGTGGAGGAAATCCGGGACCTGCAGACCCTGCAATACATCATACTGTACTTTGCCTATTGTACCCCATGATGTGTATATATATCCAAGTTATAACACAAGCACTCACTGGACTTGATACAGGTGAAATAAAAAGTGTTTTATTCCATATAAACAAGTGACGTTTCGAGGTGTTCACCCCTTCATCAGACCAACAATTGTACAGAGTGACTC
Source organism: Bombina bombina (assembly GCF_027579735.1). Classification (NCBI taxonomy): domain Eukaryota; kingdom Metazoa; phylum Chordata; class Amphibia; order Anura; family Bombinatoridae; genus Bombina; species Bombina bombina. The sequence continues at coordinate 48,081,559 of NC_069501.1, forward strand.
CAACATTTTATACCCATTGAAACCCCACCCACTGTGCAAAAAATGCCACACCGTGGCCATAGCAACCATAGAAAAAACAAATACATTGTGAATGCTCATAATTACCAATCCTGTTTTAATATTATACAGTGCAATAATAAACATATAGTGTAATCATAGTGGGACCATTTACAGAACATCACTTAGTATAATCGATCGATTATACTAATTGATGTTCTGTAAATGGGAGGGATGGGGAGCTACAGTACAGAAAAATGGTGGTGGTGTCCTAGTTAGTATGTATGTAAATATATATATACTATATATATATATATATATATATATATATATATATATATATATATATATATGAGAATACAACAGACTCCCTTAGCTATTATGAGTGGATTCAACAACTACTACGAAGTTTACTCAATGTACTATTGGCATGTAATGCTTAAAGTCATGCTGACTCATGGGGACGGTCTCTTGTAACATCAATGTCATTACTTGTACATGCACAATGTTATTGTACTTTTTTGTTTCCTCTCTTTATGTCTTTATTAATAAAAATAATTTAAAAAAGTAATAAATAAAACAAAAATATAAAAAAATATATATGTTTTTTAGGTACTGGCAGACTGCCTCCAGTACTAAAGATGGCTGCAATTAGATGAGAGTTAGAGAGCTATTTGGGGGATCAGGGGGTTGGGAGGGTTGATGAGGATCACTACACTGCAGAACTTTTTTTTTTTATAAAAATAAATAATAATAAAAAATGTCTGCCAATACCTAAGAGGGTGGTGACCAGTGGGGGTGAGGGAGGGAAGAGAGCTGTTTGGGAGGGATCAGGGGGTTGTAAGGGTAATTCATAAACTACAGCTAAAATTAATCTTACAAGCTTTCTAATTAACCCTTTCACTGCTGGGAATAATAGAAGTGTGGTGCGCAAATGTAGTTACCAAAAACCAATGGCGAAGCCATGTATATTTCTGAACAAAGGGGATCCCAGAGAAGCTTTTACAATAATTTGTGTCATGATTGCACAAGCGATATGTAAATAATTTCAGTGAGAAACTTATAGTTTGTGAAAAATTTAACGTTTTATTTTATATGATCGCATTTGGCGGTGAAATGGTGGCATGAAATATCCAAAAATGGGCCTAGATCAATACTTTGGGTTGTGTACTTAAAAAAAATAAAAATATATATATATATATATATATATATATACTGTATATAGTTTTGACAGGTAAATTACACAAAAACAAGGCTCTTTTTCTGTTTAAATGGAGTGATAGCGAAAATGCTAAAAATCCTTGGGGTATTTTGGGCAAGTTCTTCTCTGAAATTCCGGGTAGCAAAGTTTTTGTTTTTTTTTGTTTTTTTTTTAAAATACATTTATTTCAATAAAAAACATATTTTATATTTAAAGGGATAGTAAACACCAAAAATAATATTGTTTAAAAAGAAAGGTAATCCTGGACATGCTCTTGAGGTTCCGGTGGAGGTGGAGCTACACAGGTGTGGCTGCACAGGTGTGCTGCGCAGGTGTGGCTCAGGTTGCAGCTCCAGTCCCATAGACGCTGGCGGTGGATCTCTCGCGCCTTGCCCCAAGCTTGGGGGCTATTTTCTCTAGGATAGTCAAAGAAGAACTGATCCGGAACCCTTCCCAGTGGCCTGCTATCCCACTGGCTCTTGCAAACCCCAGCTACCTGGACCTTCATAATTGGTAGTAACTACCCGCTCCCTCTGTCCTAAATCAGGCCCACATTACACCTTTTTGGCCTTTATCTGTGGTTTGGGACTCCGCTTGCCTTTTCCGTGGAACTCTGCCATTCTGCCTATGTAAATCCTTTCCCCCCCTCTAGGCGTCACCCGACCCCGCTAGACGAACATTGAACTCTCTACATTACTCCAATCTCACCTGCTGTTCTTCTGCGGTTTCCTCCGCTGTGTCGCTGACCGGCTTCTTCTCTCCCCCTTTCCCTCAACACCGGTGCTGCGTGGGAGGGAGCCGGTCCCGGTCCTGGAGCGGGCTTCCGGTGCGGGGGCTGCTTCTCTGGCTGGCTATGGTGTCCGGTGTCCTCAATCCCGGGCTAAAATTTGCGGCAAAAATTTAAAAATGGGGCTAAAAAAAAACAACAAATTTTTGTCAAAAAAAATGTCATTTAAAAATAATATTTTTTTTTGTTTTAACCAGTGCGGCGGGGCCCAAAGCCTGATAATATGAGTAAATTAGAAAGTTGTTTAAAATTGCATGCTTTATCTGAATCATGAAAGAAAAAATGGGTTCAGTGTCCCTTTAAGTACACTGGATGTGCAAAAAAACACATAGAAATTCGTACTTATAAGTACAAAATACAAAGCATAATTGTTGATTTTTGGTAAAATGCGCTGAACATGGGCGTTTCCATTGTCTCTCAAATCCTAGCGCAATTTTCTAAACATTTTCTCCCTACAGGTCTCACTGTTTTTTTCACACAAATTAAAAAGTGGTGAGTTTTAATCAAAATACTAAAAGCACTAATTACTCTCAGCTAGATTCCGAGTTTTGCGTTATGAGTGAAAACGCTTCATAACGCTGCTTTTTCCCTATCGCTGCTATTACGAGTCTTGCAGGTATAGATGTACCGCACACTTTTTTAGCCGTCATGCAACGTCAGTACCGCACTTTTAAAAAAGTCCTTTTTCAATGGGACTTCCATAGCGCCGGTATTATGAGTTTTGCCTGGGAGGCCAAAAAGTGAGCGTTACACTCTATAACCACAAGATCTGTACCGCCATCTAAAGTCAGTAGTTATGAGTGTTACGCTACAAAGCTGTACCATAAAACTCATAACTAAACTGTCACAAAGTACACTAACACCCATAAACTACCTATTAACCCCTAAACCGGGGCCCTCCTGCATCCCAAACACTAAAATAAAATTATTAACCCCTAATCTGACGCTCCGGACATCGCCGCCACTTAAAAAATGTATTAACCCCTATTCCGCCGCTCCCCGACATTGTCGCCACTATAATAAAATTATTAAGCCCTAAGCCGTCGCCTTCCCGCATAAAAAACACTATTTAAATATAATTAACCCCTAATCTGCCGTCTGCCCACTCCGCCACTATAATAAACCTATTAATCCCTAAAACTAACCCTAACACCCCCTAACTTAAATATAATTATAAAAAATCTAAATAAAACCTACTATTAATAACTAAATAATTCCTATTTAAAACTAAATACTTACCTATAAAATAACCCCTAAGCTAACTACAATATAAATAATAGTTACATTGTAGCTATCTTAGTTTTTATTTCACAGGCAAGTTTGTATTTATTTTAACTAGGTAGAATAGTTATTAAATAGTTATTAACTATTTACTAGCTACCTAGTTAAAATAAAGCAAAATTTACCTGTAAAATAAAACCTAACCTGAGTTACACTAACACCTAACATTACAATAAAATTAAATAAATTAAATTAAAAAAATACATTTATCTAAATTACAAAAAATAATAAACACTAAATTACACAAAATAAAAAAAGGAATTATCAAAAATAAAAACGAATTACTCCTAATCTAATGGCCCTATCAAAATAATAAAGCCCCCCCAAAATAAAAAAAAAACCTAGCCTACACTAAACTGCCAATAGCCCTGAAAAGGGCCTTTTGCTGGGAATTGCCCCAAAGAAATCAGCTCTTTTACCTGTAAAAAAAATACAAATAACCCCCAACAGTAAAACCCACCACCCACACAACCAACCCCCCATATAAAATCCTATCTAAATAAACCTAAGCTCCCCATTGCCCTGAAAATGGCATTTGGATGGGCATTGCCCTTAAAAGGGCATTTAGCTCTTTTACGTTGCCCAAAACCCTAAGCTAAAAATAAAACCCACCTAATAAACCCTTAAAAAAACCTAACACTAACCCCCGAAGATCCACTTACAGTTTTTAAAGACCGGACAACCATCCTCATCCAGCCGGCGAAATCTTCATCCAAGCGGCAAGAAGTCCTCAACAAAGCTGGGAGAAGTCTTCATCCAAGCGGCAAGAAGTCGTCCTCCAGGCGGGCAGAAGTCTTCATCCAGACGGCATCTTCTATCTTCATCCTTCCGACGCGGAGCGGCTCCATCTTCAAAACATCCGGCGCAAAGCATCCTCTTCATAAGGTCCCAGCTGTACACTGAAGGTTCCCTTTAAGGGACGTCATCCAAGATGGCATTCCTTGAATTCCGATTGGCTGATAGAATTCTATCAGCCAATCGGAATTAAAGGGTAAAACATCCTATTCACTGATACAATCAGCCAATAGGACTGAGCTACAATCATATTGGCTGACCCAATCAGTCAATGGGATTGAGCTTGCATACTATTGGCTGTTCCAATCAGCAAATAGAATGCAAGCTCAATCCTATTGGCTGATTGCCCATCCAAATGCCCTTTTCAGGGCAATGGGGAGCTTAGGTTTATTTAGATAGGATTTTATTTGGGGGGTTGGTTGTGTGGGTGGTGGGTTTTACTTTTGGGGGGTTGTTTGTATTTTTTTTTACAGGTAAAAGAGCTGATTTGCTTTGAAGGTCTATTGGCAGTTTAGTGTAGGCTAGGGTTTTTTTTTATTTTGGGGGGGCTTTTTTATTTTGATAGGGCTATTAGATTAGGAGTAATTTGTTTTTACTTTTGATCATTTCTTTTTTATTTTGTGTAATTTAGTGTTTATTATTTTTTGTTATTTAGATAAATGTATTAATTTATTTAATTTTATTGTAATGTTAGGTGTTAGTGTAACTCAGTTTAGGTTTTATTTTACAGGTCAATTTGTCTTTATTTTAACTAGGTAGCTAGTAAATAGTTAATAACTAAATACAAACTTAGCTGTGAAATAAAAATAAAACCTAAGATAGATACAATGTAACTATTAGTTATATTGTAGCTAGCTTAGGGTTTATTTTACAGGTAAGTATTTAGTTTTAAATAGGAATTATTTAGTTATTAATAGTAGGTTTTATTTAGAATTATTTTAATTATGTTAAAGTTAGGTATGTTAGGGTTAGGGTTATGTTAGGGTTAGACTTAGGGTTAGGTTTAGGGGTTAATATATTTATTTAGAGTTAGTGATGTGGGAGGCCAGAGGTTTAGGGGTTAATAACTTTAGTATAGTGGCGGCGATGACGTTGGGGGCGGCAGGGGTTAATCAATTTATGTAGGTGGGGCGGCAGATTAGGGATTAATAAGTGTAATGTAGGTGTCGGCGATGTCAGGGGCGGCAGATTAGGGGTGTTTAAACTCGGGTTTATGTTAGGGTGTTAGGTTTAAACATACATTTTCTTTCCCCATAGACATCAATGGGGCTGCGTTACGGAGCTTTACGCTCCTTCATTGCAGGTTTTAGGCTTTTTTTTAGCCGGCTCTCCCCATTGATGTTTATGGGGAAATCGTGCACGAGCACGTCAAAACAGCTTAAAGCAGCGCTGGTATTTGTGTGCGGTATGGAGCTCAACACTGCCATATTACCCACAAACACCGTTTTTTTTGCAAACCTGTAATAGCAGCGCTATTAAAGGTGAGCGGTGGAAATAACTTGCAAGTTATTAGCGAGCCACTCATAACGCAAAACTCGTAATCTGGCTGTCTGAAAGGAAAACCCATGCATAGGATAATACAGTGCACTGAAAACAGCATAATTTGATTTGTATTAGGCGTAATATTACAGTTTGAACATACACCGGGTTCTTCCTGTGTACTTTCTCCCCCATTGTGAACTTTTTTTTTTTTTTTTTTAAATAATTTTTTATTGAGGTAGTAAGTAATAACAATAGAACAAACAATATGTCCAGGCACGGATCAGAAATAATAAGAACACTTATACATTTCTCATACAAGAAATAAACGTGAGCTAAAACATTGGTGTACTAGTGGAGCAGTTGTTTTTACGATATCCAACCAATAGTGGTGCTATATATACATATAAATAGTAAAATAACGGTTGACATGCGTTATAGCACCAACTCTGCCACCATGAACAGAAAATGGAAAACAATATATAGGAAACACGGGTGACTGGAGCATATATCAATGAAACCTCGATTTTTATATTATATAACTAATGATCCCTACCTCGAGATAAGAGGTACTTTATAAACTAAAAATGATAAGAGGTAGGGAGTTGGCTTTTGTCCGACCTCTCAGAGGCCTGAGTGTATGGGGGGCGGGGGATGCAGCGGGCAAGAGCCGCTCGAAATGGGGGGAAAGGGAGGGTGGAGTCAGTTAGGATGCTGGAAAGGTAAAGACTACAGGGCCATTAACCTTAAAGGGACAGTCAAGTCAAAATTAAACTTCATGATTCAGATAGAGCAGCAATTTTAAACAAGTTTCCAATTTACTTCCATTAACAAAATGTGCACAGTCTTTTTATATTTACACTTTTTGAGTCACCAACTCCTACTGAGCATGTGCAAGAATTCACAGCATATACGTATATGCATTTGTGATTGGCTGATGGCTGTCACATGATACAGGGGGAGTGGAAATAGACATAACTTTGCAATTTATTTAACAAAAATCTACCACTCATTTGAAGTTCAGACTAAGTGCTATTGCATTGTCTTCTTATCATGCATTTGTTGATTATGCAAATCTACAGTGTTGACTGGTCCTTTAATAGTTGGAGGATCTCTAATTTAGAGATTGAAAATCAACAGTGCTGTGGTCAGTTACTACTAGAAACACTACTTTAGACTAGTTAGTTACTATGTTCAAACTATACCTTTATACTAGAGGGTACTATATTAGACTTATTACTATACGGAGGCTGTGTCTAAATATTAGGGACTCTTTATTAAACTTGTTACTATGTACATGCTGTACCCATGTACTAGGGGCACTGTATTATATTTATTACAAAATTTGTTGCTGTAATCCAGCTGTCCCCTCATACTGAAGGCACTGTATGATACTTGTTACTATACACAGGTGGTATCTATATGCTAGATGATACCGTATTCAACATGTAACTATACAGACACTGTATCTATATACTAGGGGGACGGTATTATACTCATTACCATACTTAAGCCATACCTATATACTAAAGACACTGTGCTATATCCAAGCTGTACTAATATACTAGGTACACTGTATGAAACCTGTTACTATACACAAGCTGTGCTTATAATCTAAAGGGGACGATTAGCAAGTAGCTGTTCCCAATAACTACACCTATCTCTACTATGATGGGAATCAAGCTATACCCACACACTAGAGGGCATAGTATTGTACTTGTTACTATACATAAGCTATACCTATATACTAGTGGCACTGTAATTAACTTGTTACTATACATAAGATGTACTTATATGCTAGAGGCCCTATATTAGACTTGTTATTATATGCAAGCAGTACTTACCGTATTGTCCCGAGTATAGGCCGCACTTTTTTCCCCTTATTTAAATCTTTAAATTCGGGATGCGGCCTATAATCAGGGTTTTATTTATTTTAAATGTCATTGTTGCCTCCTGAGTTCCCGCGCTGAATGCAGAATGCGAGAACTAGAGGTGTAGTAGCTTAGTATTTTTGAGACGCCTTATTAGGAGCACAGGAGGGCGGAAGTGATTAGCGTGCAACTGTCTGATGTGGTAAGTGCTCTGCTGCAACCTGTGTGATTAAGTCGGTGCCAAGGGAGGTCAAACTAAAGTAAGTGGAGACTAACTAACTGGTATTACCAGTATTTTGTTTAGGGCATACTGTTCAGAGCAACTCGGTTCCATTGTTGTGTTAACCTTTACAGCCAGGCAGAATGGAAAGCACTGAATGTAAAGGCTGTCTGTGCAGTATCAGTTCCCAGAGGAGATTATAGCGATTTACACATAGCTGAGGTACGGCTGTGCTGACACAGTAATGTGTAGGAGAGGGCAGCAAAGAACGTTGCAAAATACCGGTATTAGGTAGGAATAACAACAAGAAAATGTATGTACAACACAGAGTTAATACTTTGTTGTTGTTATTTCTACCTAATATTTTACAACATTCTTTACTGCCCTCTCCTACACATTACTTAAGGGAAGTATTAAAAAAAAAGCTGGTCAAAGGGCTGAGTTCTTTTGTGCACAGGTGGATTTTTGGATAGCAGATCATTGTAATGCTTGTTGTGACTTAAATAGTTATGCTAAATATTGAACTTAATTTATTGTGATTTTTGATGTTTGATGATTTTTGGTTTCATGTAGTGCAATTTATATAAGTGGGATAACGTGTGCATCCTTATCTAGTGATAGTCATTTTTGACATGGTGTCAGTGATCCACAAATATACTGCTCCAAATGCCCTTTTTGCCCCCACAGAAGACTTAATACCTGCTAAACCTCAGAAGAAAAACACTTAGGAATATTCCTTCTCCCGTCAGAAGGTTTGTTTCAATCAAGGTCTTCACTCATATTTTCTTTAAAAGCTAAAAAGTAAATTTCTTTAAAATGGCACCCAACTTTAAGGGTGTGGCCTATAATCAGGTGCGGCCTATACTCGGGACAATACGGTATATACTAGAGGACACCTAACTAGATTTGTTACTATACACAAGCTGTCCCTACATACTAAAGGCACTGTATTATATTTGTTACTATGCATAAGCTGTACCTGTATACTGGATATCACTGCATTCAACTTGTTACTATACACACGCTGTACCTATATAGTAGAGGGACAGCATTATACTTGTTACTGTACAAAAGCTGTACTAATATACTAAAGACACTGTAGTAGACTTGCTACTATACTAGAAAGGGCATAATAAAGACATTCTAGAAGCTCAGCATATATTTAGAGGACCTCCCCACAATGTGGAGCATGTGTCATGTAGTGTAATTATTAAGGGACAAATTATGATAATAGGACATAACCCATACCCCAGGTGGTTAGTGGGATATATGTGGTAAGAAATAGGATAAGGGATTGCTGAAGTAAATTAAATATGGTGACCTACATACACAGTATTAGCTGGTGACCTAATCTGACAAAGTCAGAAATCTAGTAAACATATTGAAAGGCATCTAGGGTTACTCACTAGTAACTAACAAGCCAAAAACTAAAACATAATTCAAAACATACTAAAACAGGTAACGGCTGACTAACAAACCAAGATGCCTAACAAGCATAATTAGTGTCCAGGATGATGGAGGGGATGACAGCTGAGTCTTTTAACCTACTCCCATTATTGGAGGCGCAAGGGGTGCAGTCATTAGAAGGCTTAGGGCTGGTAGGGTTAAGAGAGGGGTTGAGGTATTGCGTAACGGACCCAGGGAGTTTACTGCAATGGAGGGTCTGTGAAATGAATATCCCGACTTACTCGTGTGACTCCCAGAAATCTTTAGATCAACAGCTCCATAAGAAATAGAGATGCAAGTGTCGCTAGAAATTTTAGTTATAGGCTTATCTTCCTCGACTCCCACACCAACCGGAACAGGGGCCAAGTTACCAGCGACTAAGTCGAGAGCAACATCCGGATATGGCTCTGAGCTGGGAACGAGGCTGATCTGAGGATCCGTATTAATAGGCCACTCGAACAACGTAGGTAGGTCTCCATGGGTCTTATCTACCGCCTTGTCTTGGAAATGGAGATGTTGTGGGCCATCTTCTTCCAAAAGGTAAGCAACGATGATGGGCAATTTGTTGAGATCACCCTCAGGAGTGTCAAGCAGGCCCTCCCGGGCATGAGATAGGTCCTGGAGGAGAATGTTGAACTGAGCGGCCATGCTGTGTTCCAGTGCAGCTAGTGCATCTTTGATTTGAGAGTTCATCTTCGCATCTGGTTGGAAAAACAGATCTACCTCTAAAGGATGAGCTTTAGATGAGAGTCCAGGATCTAGGATTTAAAAGATCTGAATTTTTGAAAACTCAGATGGTGATGGTAGAGGTAACTGGCCCTTTAACAGCAGGGGGATCACTATGTCTGAGACATCACTTCGGTAACGGCCGTGTTCGCGCTTCTCTGCAAACTGCTCTCAGGTGCTGCTACAAGGAACTGGAACATAAGGGATTTAACCAGTATGTTTACCAAACGTTGCAATGCGACCGCTATGTCAATATAATGTAGGTAGGTGAGAGGTGATCCACACGTTGTCTGGTTCTCCACAGATCATCTAGGTTGCAGATATGAGACTTGGGGACACTTAATATGTGGTCAATGATGCCTATTATTCGGTTTTACATCTGGGGCGCGATCCGATTTACGGTGTAGTTTGCGGCGCAAGCGAGGGAACCCGCGTCGCCCGCAGTTTCAGCTCGCATCTCGAGCTATCCAATATACGGCGCCGTCAGATGCTAACGTGCCGTAAGTCGGATAAACCAGCGATGTCCAGAAATCTGCGCAAGTACAAATTTCTGGCGTCGCCAGTGACTTACGGCACGTTAGAAACTGCCGGCGCCTACAAAACCTGACAAAAGTATGAAATCACCCGCACTGTCTAACACGCCTCCCTAACATAGACCGACACGTCTAACCCTCTATCCGCTATCCCCCCTCACTAGCCTAACAATAAAAAAAGTTATTAACCCCTAAACCGCCGCTCCCAAACCCCGCCGCAACCTAATAAAGTTATTAACCCCTAAACCGCCGCTCCCGGACCCCCCACCAGCTATATTAAATCTATAACCCCCTAAAGTGAGCCCCTACCCCGCCGACATCTACCTTACCTACCCCCTAAAGTGAGCCTCTACCCCGCCGCCATCTATTTTAAAATTATTAACCCCTAATTTAATCCCCCTACCCCGCCGCCATCTATATTAAATTATTTAACCCCTAAAATACTAAACTATCCCTACCACTAAACCTAAGTCTAACCCTACAAATAGCCCTGAAAAGGGCTTTTTGCGTGGCATTGCCCCAAAGTAACAGCTCTTTTTGCCAGCCCTTAAAAGGGCTTTTTGCGGGGCATGCCCCAAAGAATTCAGCTCTTTTACCAGCCCTTAAAAGGGCTTTTGGCGGGGCTTTGTCACAAAGTAAACTGCTCTTTTGCCTACAATCTACATCCCCTACACCGCGGCCACCTATAATAAATGTATTAACCCCTAATCTAATCCCCCTACACCGCCGCCAGCTATATTAACTATATTAACCCTAATTATATTAGGGTTAACATAGTTAATATAGTTATTATATTATATATATTAACTATATTAACCCTAATTATATTAGGGTTAATATAGTTAATATCGTTATTATATTATATATATATATTAAGTATAATAACCCTATCTAACTCTAACATCCCTCACTAAACTCTTATTAAGATAAATCTAATATTAATATTATTAATTAAATATTCCTATTTAAATCTAAATACTTACCTATAAAATAAACCCTAAGATAGCTACAATATAATTAATAATTACATTGTAGCTATGTTAGGGTTTATATTTATTTTACAGGTAACTTGTTAATTATTTTAACTAGGTATAATAGCTATTAAATAGTTATTAACTATTTAATAGCTACCTAGTTAAAATAATTACCCAATTACCTGTAAAATAAATCCTACACTATCAATAAATTAAATAAACTACAAATATCTATCTAAAAATACAATTAAATAAACTAAACTAAATTACAAAAAAAAAAAACACTAAATTACAAAAAATAAAAAAAAGATTACAAGATTTCTAAGCTAATTACACCTATTCTAAGCCCCCTAATAAAATAATAAAGCCCCCCAAAATAAAAAAATTTCCCTACCCTATTCTAAATTAAAAAAAAGTTCAATGCTCTTTTACCTTACCAGCCCTTAAAAGGGCCTTTTGCGGGGCATGCCCCAAAGAAAACTGCTCTTTTGCCTGAAAAAAAAACACAATACCACCCCCCAACATTACAACCCACCACCCACATACCCCTAATCTAACCCAAACCCCCCTTAAATAAACCTAACACTACCCCCCTGAAGATCTCCCTACCTTATCTTCACCACGCCAGGCCGAACTCCTCATCCAATCCGGGCGATGTCTATCCAAGCGGCAAAGAAGAATTCTTCATCCCGGCGATGTCTTTATCCAAGCAGCAGCAAAGTCTTCTTCCATCCGGCAGCATCTTCCATCAAGCGGCATCTTCAATCTTCTTTCTTCGCTCCACCAACGCGGAGCATCCATCCCGGCCGACGACTGAACGACGAATGAGGTACCTTTAAATGACGTCATCCAAGATGGCGTCCGTCAAATTCCGATTGGCTGATAGGATTCTATCAGCCAATCGGAATTAAGGTAGAAAAATCTGATTGGCTGATTGAATCAGCCAATCAGATTCAAGTTCAATCCGATTGGCTGAACCAATCAGCCAATCAGATTGAGCTCGCATTCTATTGGCTGATAGGAACAGCCAATAGGGGGGCTTTATTATTTTATTAGGGGGCTTAGAATAGGTGTAATTAGCTTAAAAATCTTGTAATCTTTTTTTTATTTTTTGTAATTTAGTGTTTTTGTTTTTTTGTAATTTAGTTTAGTTTATTTCATTGTATTTTTAGATAGATATTTGTAGTTTATTTAATTTATTGATAGTGTAGGTGTATTTGTAACTTAGGTTAGGATTTATTTTACAGGTAATTGGGTAATTATTTTAACTAGGTAGCTATTAAATAGTTAATAACTATTTAATAGCTATTGTACCTGGTTAAAATAAATACCAAGTTACCTGTAAAATAAATATAAACCCTAACATAGCTACAAGGTAATTATTAATTATATTGTAGCTATCTTAGGGTTTATTTTATAGGTAAGTATTTAGATTTAAATAGGAATATTTTAGTTTATAATATGAATTAGATTTATTTAATAAGAATTTAGTTAGGGGTGTTAGGGTTAGATAGAGTTAATATAGTTAATATAAATACTATAGTAACTATATTAACCCTAATATAATTAGGGTTAATATAGTTAATATATATAATGTAATAACTATATTAACTATAATATACTTAGGGTTAATATAGATAATATAGCTGGCGGCGGGGTAGGTAGATTAAATTAGGGGTTAATAATTTTAATATAGATGGCGGCGGTGTAAGGGGCTTACATTAGGGGTTAATACCATTAATATAGGTGGCGGCGGTGTAGGGAGGGCAGGTTATAGGGCAAAAGAGCTGTTAACTTTGGGGCAAAGCCCTGCAAAAGTCCCTTTTAAGGGCTGGTAATAGAGCTTATTACTTTATGGATATTAGATTAGGGGTTAATAATATTAATATAGCTGGCGGCGGTGTAAGGGGTCAGATTAGGAGTAGATCAGGTAGATGGCGGCGGCTTTAGGGGCTCACATAAGGGGATAGATCAGTTAGATGGTGGCGGTTTTAGGGGCTCACATTAGGGGATAGATCAGTTAGATGGTGGCGGTTTTAGGGGCTCACAGTAGGGGGTTAGTTTATGTAGATGGCGGCGGTTTAGGGGTTAAATACTTTATTAGGGATTGCGGCAGGGATCGCGGTTGACAGGTAGATAGACATTGCGCATGCGTAAGGTGTTAGGTTTTATTTAGCAGATCGCGGTTGACAGGTAGATAGACATTGCGCATGCGTTAGGTGTTAGGTTTATTTTGTAGCTAGTTTAGGGAGTTACGGGGCTCCAATAGTCAGCGTAAGGCTTCTTATGGCTGCTTTTTGTGGCGAGGTGAAAATGGAGTAAGATTTCTCCATTTTCGCCACGTAAGTCCTTACGCTGCATATTGGATACCAAACTGCGCTGGTTTGGTATACCTGCCTATGGCCCAAAAAACTACGGGCGACGGCAGAAATATACGCGCGTAACTTCTAGGTTACGCCGTATATGTGATACCAAACCAGCGCAAATATTGGCGTCGCCAGCTTTTGCGGGCGACGATTTTTATCGGATCGAGCCCCTAATTTGCTGTCCAAAAAGTTATTTTAGAGCCCTTTGGTGTACTTTTTTAAGTTTTTAGAGCAGGAGCTCCCAAAACCTGCGTCTGCTTAGTTCCAAAGTTGGCTCCGCCCCCCCCCCCATTGTGAACGTTTATATAGCAAAGAGCTCTCATTATTTCTATGGGTGACATCTCGCCACTCGCAGGAACAGACTATTTTATTTGAGAATTTTGTGGTGGCAAACATTTGATCATCAAGCCCTAAATTTCTCTTCCATATTTATCCTTCTTTTATGATTTAGAAAGAGAATGCAATTTTAAGCATCTTCCTAATTTACTTATATTATCTAATTTGTTTTATTCTCTTGATATTCTTTGATGAAAAGCATATCTAGATATGCTCACTAGCTGCTGATTGGTTGCTGCAAATAGAATCATCGTGTGATTGGCTCACCATGTGCATTGCTTTTTCTTCAACTAAGGATATTTAAAAAATAAAGCAAAATAAATAATGGAAGTAAATTGTAATGTTGTTTAAATGTCTATTCTCTATCTGAATCATGAAAGAAAGATTTTGGGTTTAGTGGCCCTTTAACTGAATGATTGAAGTTTAAGGGACAGTCTGGTCAAAATTAAACTTTCATGATTCAGATAGGGCTTGTAATTTTAAAAAAACTTTTCAATTTACTTTTATCATCAAATTTACTTTGTTCTTTTGGTATTCTTTGTTGAAAGCTAAACCTAGGTAGGCTCATATGCTAATTTATAAGCCCTTGAAGGCCGCCTCTTATCTCTCTGCATTTTTACTGTTTTTCACAGCTAGACAGTGCTACTTCATGTGTGCCACATAAATAACATTGTGCTCATTTCCATTGAATTATTTATGAGTCAGCACTGATTGGTTAAAATGCAAGTCTGTTAAAGTGGCAGTCTGCTGAGGCCTATATACAAGGTAATCACTAAGGTAAAATGTATATTAATATAACTGTATTGGTTGTTAAAAATAGTGAATGGGTAACAAAGGGATTATCTATCTGTTAAAACAATATAACTGTCCCTTAAAGTATTATGTATTATATCAATTTAAACCTGTTTTGCTATTTCATTATAATTAGAGATAACGTTTTGGCTGTGACAAATTATAACATTACGTTTTATTCTTGCTGGTTGAAAATTCAATACAATTTGCTAATAGGAAACTGAATATATTCTGATCACTATTTTCAACAAAACTATTTTGCTGCTATTAGACTGAATGTCATTTGTTTTTTTGTTTTTATTAATCAAATAATTGCATATTTTTTACTGTTTTATTATAATCAAAATAAACAGATTTGCATAATCCTTTTGGTCTAAAATTATTTGTTACAACCCCAGAACAACAGAAGGATAAATACATAGTCCTGCACCTACTGGCAATATATAGCTTTCATACGCTGCATGTGTGCAGACCTACCAACTGCTGGAATGTCACA